>NW_013525157.1:7034463-7052019 GCF_000836215.1 Papilio polytes
AGGAGAGCACCTTCAGTATGAGGTGCTCCATGCGTAGGACGTCGCGCCGCGTGTACGTGTCGTCCGTTATGTACACGAACTCCGACACCTCGGGAGGGTACACCTCCTCGTATTTACTGTACCAATATGTACCATTAGACATCAATTAAAAGACTATTTAAAAATAGTATTTTACTGAGATAATGATGTAGATATATCTCATTTGCTACTTTCCAGTATGGAAAAAAGACTTTTTTTTATAAATCTGTAGTAAAAATTCAATAAAAATAAAAAAGACTACTTCAAGCTTTCAATCCAAGATGTGTGTACCATATATGTAACAAATACTTGGATCTAATTGGTTTCTGTTCTTATCAAAATCATTTTTATTATAGACTTAAACTAAATGGGATAAGAGTCAAATTAATATAGATTACTATACTCACGCTGCAATATAAGTTGCGGCTGTTCCCACTAACTGTAGTTTAGTGCGTACAACACTCATATAAGACAGGAAGCGGTCAACATAGGACACCGCAAGATGCAGTGTCTCACTCTGTTGTCCATACTCATCACAAACTTCTACAAGCCAGTCAATCAGGATAGACCTCATCATGTGCGTTATATCTGGCTGCTTGCGCATGTAGCGAGGGTTTGCTCTGTTCTTTACCTAAGTTGAAATAGAAACCCTTTGTAGATATTTCGCTTAAAAAAAGGATAAACACACTCAAACTAATAATATTGATGTTTTTCAAAGTATTCTCAAAATTATGTATTTTTCAAAACTTTACTTTTGAAAGTGCATTTATTAAAATAGGTTATAAATATTATAATTTCTTATTTTACTGAAAGGTCAATAAACCTAGTTAATATTAAATTTAAGTTAGTTTCCTTGACCCACTTTTCAAATCTAATTTCATTATAATTAACAACCACATAATATAGAACACATGATAAAGATAAAACTAAGTTACCATGTAAGTGTTTAACAAAACAAATGATTTAAAATGCAATCTACTTAAAAAAAAATCAGAATTTAATAACTTCCTTCATTTAAGAAGTCAGTTAAAATATTTGAAAACTTTTAATTTAACTAAGTTTTACCGGAAACCATACTTTCTTTTATTAAGAAAGCATAATCAATTAGTGTATTCAAACTTTTTTATTCCACTCATACTTACCTCTATTTCCCTCATGTATTCATAAATATCATTCCGATATTCCACAACATGGAAGAACATCTCCCGATCAGTCTGTGCAGTTGCGGCATCTTCATCATTAAGGGTCTCCTCAAGGATCTGGCTCTCATTCTTTGATATAGACATACAAGACAGAATACTCGAGTCCACTATGGACATTGGAGATTCTATCACATCTTTCTTTTCTTGTGCCACATCTTTTTTCTCTTGAAGAACCCTGAATAATGTGATATGCAATTATATACAAAAATAATTATAAATAATCTTACTAATACCTTACTTTTTACTAAAACTAAGATTAAATGGATAGATGTAACTTAAGAATAGCTCAAGATATCATTGAAATTTCACATAGATATAGAATATAGCCTAGAAGAACATCTTGTATATTGATTTTGTTTGTTTTTTAATTCTGCAGGTATGGGGTGTACTGGATGACCATTAGTATATAATAAATCAGTTATTACTACTACTTTACACTTCTAAAAAACAACAAGTAAAGAAATCTAAAAGTGCAATCATTGTATATTTGATCAAGATCAGTAAAAATATGCTTGGTTGTGAAATAATTGAGGAAAGTGTGTCAGGTCAATATCAATTTTAGTCTAATGAGCATTCATAAAATATAATTTATCAACAAAGTTTGTCATGTTAAATGTAACTTTCAACAAGGAAACCTTACATTTAGAATCTATGCTAAAAAGATGGTTAAAAAATATTACAAAACATACTGTTGAATAAATTTTAAGTGAAGGTACTTCAACAAAATATTTAAATTTTGTTAGATTACAGACAAATCCAAATTAATTAGCATCTGTATGCCTGTTATTTGATACAATACAAAACCAGATGTTAAAACTGATATATAATTTACCCCCTACTGTTCTATAACCTATAAAAAAATGATAACTTGAATTTCTATATATACATTAACTGCAAAAGCATGTGCTTTTATATGTATAAAATTGTTTAAAGAAATGAATAAACATACCTTGACGCATCTGGTTCTTTTGGCCGGTCTGGTTGTTTTTCAATTTGGGGACAAAGACCTTTAACATTTTCAGAGTTATTGGTAAAAATATTGTCTTTCTTGATCTCTTTTGCAGCGAAAGGTTTATAAGTTGGCTCCTTTTTCTTAACATCTGCTTCGGAATTCTTGTCTTCGTACACACTAAACGCGCGAAACTGAGCTACGGGAAGCACAATGTTCTTTTCATTTTTGATCTGCCGTACCGTCCTGTTCTCATCTTGAACTTTGCACGGTCCATTCGTCAACCCGGCCTGAAAGAATTATTAAAAAATACATAACCATCATGAAAAAACCAACCTAACAAACAAGTCGTTGGACTTACAAGTTTAATGTTCCGGTTTTGATTACAAGCGAACTGACTGAGATCACCCAGAGCACGCCGTTGTGTGTTCCCTGTAAATACTTCGGCATCTTTTCTTATTCCTAACGCAGCATTTTCTTGATCTTCGTGAATTCGAAATGATGCCATTGCCCCCGCTAAGTCCGTAAACAATAACGAGTAAAACAAGACACTTCAAAACGCGGGTTGCGAATGTTTGAATTATGTATCCCACCGGAAATAAATTAGTATCTAAGATTACGAGCACATTTTTAAAGTATCGACAGTAGAATTAACAATGCTGCGTTAATTTCGAAATTACCCTCAGAAAACGCTAAAAGCAGCGTCAACGGACAACAGACATTTTGGTAATTTCAGCTGTTGCAATTTACGTTACTCTATTCTTTATGCTATTTTAAATTTCAACCAATAACAGAGCGGCTACGCCACCCACTTGCTGTCTATGGATTTTTTTCGTTTTAAAACTTAACGTGGATTTGATAAAATAAGGAATAAAAGAATTACACTCATGAATACTTAACACATAATGAAAATATTGTTAATTTATTTTTGTAATAGAATTGCTTTTTAACTGATTTTAGTGATGAAGTGACATATTATATGTTGGCTAAGGTATCACAACCAAGACGAAGTTTTTTAAAAAAGACACTACATGACTGACAGCTGACAATTGACAACTGTCTGAAAATATCGACATCGACATATGATGTAAACTTTACTCATATAGAATTTGCAAAGATCTAAGAAAATATAAAAGTACACAAATATACAAGGCTTTAAACCCAAAAAGTAATAGATAATTGAAGAATGAAAACACTAGTTTTCCCTGTGATTGTTATTTTATGTTACATTTGTGATCCATGTTTATCAATACGAAAATACAGCAAGGAAGATGTTATAAAACTTCGGTAATATCGTATATTTTAATTGTTAATTGAAATGAAAACACTTAAAGCATTGTACAGTGGTAATTTTTTTCATAAAAATACTTTTATTACAGAGAAGAAGTTCGAGAAATGTTTCAACACGCGTACGACAGTTACCTACGTTACGCGTATCCCTATGATGAATTAAGGCCTCTCAGTTGTGATGGAGTGGATACTTGGGGTAGTTACTCCCTCACATTAATCGATGCACTCGATACCCTCGCTATAATGGGTAACTACACTGAATTCAACAGAGTTGTAGATGTAGTTCTACAAAAACAAAACTTTGACACTGATATCAATGTTTCTGTCTTTGAAACGAATATTAGAATAATTGGAGGATTACTGAGCGCTCATTTATTGTCCCATAAGTAAGTACATTTATAATATGTATGTTAAAGTGGAAGGGTACAGCTTATTTTAGATAGTATGACAGTTTTAATTTTTTCTAGAACAGGTTTAAAGTTGGAGCCAGGCTGGCCTTGTAATGGTCCATTGTTGCGTCTTGCTGAAGATGTAGCTCAGAGACTTATAGCAGCATTTGATACTACAACTGGCATGCCTTATGGCACCATTAACTTGAAATCTGGAGTACCTCCGGGAGAAACCAGTGTAACTTGCACTGCTGGCATTGGGACTTTTATAATTGAATTTGGTACTTTAAGTAGACTTACTGGTGATCCACTCTATGAAGAGGTGAGATAATCATTTAGGTATATTTTTTAAATTGCTTTATGTAAGAAAAGAATCATTGACAATGAAATATTGTATTTGTTATTAATGAGAAATCCTGCAACTCTGTTTATGCAGATTAAAAAAAAATCCTATATGATGGCCAGACTATGTTCTATGCCAAATATCTATTAATTTATATTAAAAATACATAGAAAGAAACATCCATCTGTCCCAACTGAGCATTTACAATATAAGTGTGAAATATGATAGTAATGTGGTTTGTTCTTTAAAATATCATATTTACTTACTAGCTGTAACTTACATTTTCAGGTGGCCTACAATGCTCTAAAAGCACTTTATCATCACAGATCTCCTATAGGTCTGCTTGGCAATCACATAGATGTCATGACAGGGAGGTGGACTGCACAAGATGCTGGTATAGGAGGAGGTGTTGATTCTTACTTTGAATATCTAGTTAAAGGTATGGTTTAATCTTTATTTCCCTTTGCTTTATATTGTTTTCTGTTTTAAAAACACAAGATACAAAATGGTTTCAAAATTATTAGAAACTAGCTGTTCCTGTGCACTTCATCCACATAAAATTGTGAGTATTTTATTTCATTTTGTCAAATTATCAATTGCAAATGTCAAAATGATATGATGATGACAAACCCTGGCAACCTTGCTTCCTTGATATTGGCAGTAACTTACTCTTTCTCACATTAGGGTTTTTATCCAAAAAATTTACCCCCTAAGTTTAATGGCGTGAAATATATAGCCTAAAGCGTGACTTAAGTATAGGGCTTTTTATTAAAAAAAGAATGGTTTAAAAATATGCTATAATTGCTGACATCTTAGGCAACAAAGAAGTGTGTGTTTACACCTTATTATAATAGTATAGATGTATAAAAACTGGAGAAGCTGGATCAAAGAAAAAAAAATTAAAGGGATTAGTAATATTCAGCCTTTGGAAAAAATTATTGTATCATTTATAAGGCAGTTAGTTGTATGGCATTCATTTCAAATCTATGATTTTTATTTAGGTAACCTTAACCGATAAGTTGTTTTGACCCATGTTATGTTTAGCAGTTTTACTGTATATGGAAATGTGTTTATTTTGTAGGTGCAATACTTTTAGAAAGGCCTGAACTAATGTCAATGTTTAAAGAAGCGCGGCAAGTAATTGACAAGTATCTGAAGAAGGATGACTGGTTTGTGTGGGCGACCATGTTGCGAGGTCATGTTACGCTGCCAGTATTCCAATCACTTGAATCTTATTGGCCGGGTGTGCTTACTTTGATTGGTAAGTATGATACTTTTATACATTTCAAAACATTTTTCAATCTCCTTGTATTTTTCAGTCATCAATTATTAACTAATGTTTTTAAGTATTCAATTTTTAATAGGAGTTTGTGTGGTGTTTGTGGAGTTTGTATTGTAAGTTTAAAAATTTCTACAAATAAAACTTAACCTTACCTTTTCTTAATTTTTAGGTGAAACTGACACAGCTATGCGTATAATACACAACTATCATAGTGTATGGAAACAGTACGGTTTTACGCCTGAAGTATATAACTTAGGTACAGGAGAAGCGTCCACTTCTAGAGAGAGTTATCCGTTGAGACCCGAGCTGATAGAATCTATTATGTATTTGTACCGAGAGACACGCGACCCCATTTTACTTCAGATGGGTGAAGATATATTAAGAAGTATACAGCACAGTGCAAGAACACCGTGCGGTTATGCTACGGTAATTCATTTTGTCATATATTTTTCTTATGTTAGGTTATAACTACATTTTAATAGTTGATTACACAATTTAACTTAAATTTTGTGTTGTATATTAGCTCTCATCTTGCTATACTTGCCAGAATTTACTCTAAACGTCACTATATGACGATTACAAAAGTAACTTTCTCTCCTTATTTCATACTTTGTAGTATATTTGTAAAGTCTAGTATACCTTTTAGTATAGTTTTTAATTATTTCTTCTGAAGTGTTCAAAGAAATTTCCAATTTATTCTGTAGCTATAAGATCTAAAGTATTCAGATATTATTGTATTGTAGAATTCGTCGGCTAACCTGAAAAAAAAAATTTAAATAGTACACTCATTTTTGTTTTCTTTTTTTTTTTAGATTAAAGACGTAAGGGATCATCGTAAAGAAGATAGGATGGAATCATTCTTTTTGGCGGAGACAACTAAATATTTATATTTACTTTTCGACCCTGACAACTTCATACACAATCCGGGAGTTCACGGCACTGTTATTAACACTCCGAATGGAGAATGTATCGTTGACGTCGGTGGATACATTTTCAACACAGAAGCACATCCCATTGATCCAGCAATGCTGTATTGCTGTCATGAACCTAGGTAAGGGTAACATATTTTGACACAGCTTGAAAAAAATACTTTTTTAAATAAATTTTTGCTTAAACATACATTATACCGTGACTAGCACCGGACGAGAATTTTTGACAAATCAAAACTTTTGGAATATATTGTATAAGCTTGCGAAATGCTATATTGACCAATCTTACTAATGTCATAAATGTGAAAGTTTAGATGAATTGATGGATGGATGGATGTTTGTAGCCAAAACGGCTGAATAAATCTCAATGAAATTTGGCATAGACATAGAGAATAGTCTGGAAGAACACATAGGTTACTCACTTTTGTATTTTTTTACTTCCACGCGGACAGAGTCGCAGGCGAAAGCTAGTAAATAATATTGTACTTATATCGAAACTAAGGTGATACATATTTGTGGTAAACCACGTTGGCCAAAGTATCAATCGACGCGGTCAAAGAGTTCAAACACGTATTTTACTTGTCAGTTTAAATTTTACTTTATTGTATGAAATCGTCAGTAATAATGTACTATACGTTTTTAACATCTTAATTTCTTTTGCAGCATAAATATAAGCGAAGTACACAGAATATACCAAATATTGGAAGAGGAAGATAATATTCAGTTTATGACAATGATTGATGCATCTCTCAATGTCACTACATCTGAAAGTGTTATTGAAACAAATAGTTCTGCAACTGTCAATGCTTCGGAAGTCGTAATCGAAGAAAAGAATGAAGAGGAAGAAATAATACAAGAGGAGGAAATAATACAAGAGGAAGAAATAATACAAGAGGAACTGATTAAAACGGAGACAAAGACAGGCTATGTGAATATAGATGGAACAGAAAGAGAGAAGACTACAAATGAAACAACTCTAAGCGACATTGTCAAAGATAGAATAAACAGTTACTATGAGAATACTAACGTGAAAGGCGAACAAGGAACGAGGGAGGATATCGAAATTAAACCTAAGAAACCTGAAGAAAAAGTCGATATTGATGATATAATAGTTGTTAGAAAGTACACTGGGAATGATAATTTACAATTACCGAGTACGACAAAGGCGAAAGAAGCTATAAAAATGTTACCGAAAGTTATACAAGATTTTTTAAATAACGATTGGAAATCGAAACCCGCGTGCGAGCCGCAGTACATGTTGGAGCGGATCCGGAAAGAAAAGTTGTATCCAGATCATCCAGATGTTGATAAATATGAACTATTGCTGACGCCAGCGCCCTCATTTCTACAAAGAATATCGTTAGCTGGCGAATTTCTTAATAAAAAACAATTAGAATTATAAGTGCTTTCTTGTGGTAAATAATTTATTAAACGAACGATCTTTTTTTAATACTGAAATAATGATTTCACTTCAATTTTTCATATCATTCCTAATAATTTATTGTTAGTACTTTTTAATGTTACAGTGTTTCAATGTTATTTATTAAAGCGTGCAATAAGACTGAATGTAGACTTTTATTTTCTTTGAAACAATAATGCTCAAAATTAATAGAAAGATAATTAAATTACTACGAAGGTCTACCGAAACACTGGAAAGGACCATACTGATGATGGTCTGGGACTTCTTCCCCAACATAAAATTAATATATTGAGAAGCAGATGATAAAGGTAGGTGAAGATTCTTTGACATACGATTCCTTTATCTTTGAATCTTCTTTACAATAAGAAGAATACAAGATTGTCAACGTCAAACATTTGTCATATTGTCATGTAAAATGTAATCTAAATTCTAATATATCTTACTCATTACAAAACTCAAGATGTATTTAAAGCCGCTTTCGAAAACGTTGCTCTCCGTCTCGCCGCGCCACGATAGCTTTGAACTGGAGAGCCTGGTTCTTAACTGTGCGATAAGCTTATCATGACCGAATTGAAATCGACCACATCGGAAGAAAACACGTTAGCTTCAAAAGGATACAAACTACTTAAATATTTAGGTGAAGGCGCTTACGCTAAGGTATACTTATAGTGCAATAAATTAAATATACACATTTGTCTTTTCACAACTTCTCCGAAGTAACAAATATGAAAGAAATTTATCTAGATGTTTATATGCAGGACTAACTGTTAAAATGTTTGATATATTTCAGGTTTATTTAACAGAATATTTAAAAGAAAATAACAAAGTCTCGCTCGCTTGTAAAGTTATAGAAACTGCGAAAGCCCCCAAAGATTTCGTCGTAAAGTTTCTACCGCGGGAAATAGATGTTCTAATTCGATTGAACCATCCTCATTTGATTCATGTACATAGCATTTTTCAAAGGAAAACGAAGTATTACATTTTTATGAGATATTCAGAAAATGGAGATCTTCTTGGTTATATTTTAAAAAACGGATGCGTTTCTGAAAATCAGTCGCGAGTTTGGTTGCGTCAGCTCGCTTTGGGGTTGCAGTATTTGCACGAATTAGAGATCACTCACAGAGATATCAAATCTGAGAATGTGCTATTGACGGCTAATTTTAATGTGAAGCTATCGGATTTCGGCTTCTCGAGGTTTTGTATCGACGAGGATGATCAGCCGATTTTGAGCGAGACGTATTGTGGGTCTATGTCATACGCCGCTCCGGAGATATTGCGCGGCAAACCGTATCTACCGAAGCCAACCGATCTCTGGTCGTTGGGAGTGGTGCTCTTTGTTATGCTTAACAAGTCTATGCCCTTCGATGATACTCGCATGAAAAAGTTATATGAGCAACAGATGGGAAAGAAATATAGATTCAGATCGCGCGTTGCTGGTATTTTGTCTTTAGAGTGCAAATCTATTGTGAAACATTTACTCGAACCCGATCCTGGTCTTCGCTACAACTCGACTCAAATTTTAAAATCTGAATGGATTGCTATGGACAGTAGACTGATCAGTAAGTTTGATTATGTATAAAATGTCAGTGCTAGAATAATAGATTATTATTTTATGTATGATATTTTTTGATGGAGGTAATATCGAGTAATTCTTTGTAGCACTTAACGCAGTTGAGGAAGCAGCTTTAAATAGAGCAAAAGAAGGACGTAAAAGATTATCTGAGATACACAAAAATCCAACAAAAAAACAGGGTGATATTTGGGAGGACACTCAAAGAACTTCTTCGTATAGAGTAATATTTTTATCAATTTTAATAAACTTACCGTTGTATTGTTTGTTTACTTATAAATATTTATTTTTAGGCTAGTGAAATGATAAAATCTTTAGCTAGCATAACAGCAAAACAAAAGAGAGAATAAATGGAGGATAAGTCTAAGGTAACAAAAAGATTTTTAATGTCATACGAGATTTTCAGAAAAATAATCTTTCTTTATTCGGTCAACAGGTTATAGACAATGACTTACGTTTATCTGGCTCCGAGCAATTGACGTTGGCCAGTCGCGGGTACAAAATTATAAAGAAAATCAATGAAGGATCATATGCAAAGGTTGTTAACGATTAATCAATGATATTCTAAATACAAATGAAATCTTTACCTTTCATCGTCTTTTAGGTCTATCTTGCGGAGTACAGAAATCCCAGTAAAAGTGACAAGCTGGTTATCCTAGCCTGCAAAGTTATCGACACCAACACAGCTCCCAAAGACTTCGTCAAGAAATTCCTACCGAGAGAAATCGATATGTTGATAAAATTAAACCATCCACATTTAGTTCACACACATAGTATATTTCAGAGAAGATACAAATATTTTATATTTCTACGGTTTATGGAACATGGGGACTTGCTGGAATATATCTTGCAAAACGGCGCGGTGCAAGAGGACCAGGCAAGGATATGGACGCGGCAATTGTCACTTGCGATACAATACATGCATGAACTAGAGATAGCGCACAGAGACATCAAATGTGAAAACGTATTACTAACAGCAAATAAGAACGCAAAGCTGTCTGATTTTGGTTTCGCACGGACTTGCGTCGACAAGAAGATGAAGGATGTACACAGTGAGACATTTTGCGGCTCCTTGTCGTACACTGCGCCGGAGATACTACACGGTTGTCCGTACTTCCCGAAGCCTACTGATATTTGGTCATTGGGTGTGGTCGTATACGTGATGTTGAACAGAGCAATGCCTTTCGAAGACAAGCACATCAAGCAGTTATATCAGGCGCAGATCAATCGCAACTGGAGATTCAGGTCGCGATATGCCGACACGCTCTCCGACAACTGTAAGCGACTTGTTGCCTTGATGCTCGAACCTAACTACCAGAATAGAATTAAAGTTGAACAAATCATAAGCAGTGAATGGATAGCAATGGATTCTAGACTTCTAGGTTAGTATTCTAAGTTCGTATCATTAGCGCTCTCGCTCTCTCTCTCTCTCTCTCGTGTCTAAGCGCGCTCAGAAAAGATATATAAATTTCCACATTGTTTACATTTTCATAGAATGGACACCACAAGAGACGTTAGCTTTCAAGAAGGCTAAAGAAGAAAGAAACCACCTACAGAAGAAGTTAGAATCTACGGAACTGATCAAAAACGAGAAGGAGACTGTTTTGCCAGAGAAGTCTCTTGTCAACAATTCTATTGACGTCACCGGTTCTACGTCTTCCTGGTATTGAATCCATAAAAAATTAGGTTTGCATTTGCCTTATTTTATCACTTTTTATTTCGATTATGTTAACCGTCGACGCTTTTTCAGAGTTCACACGCATTGGGTCACGAAAAATCACAAAAAACAAAAGGAAACTGTCTGAAAATAAATAAATGTTTACCTGATTTTGTTATTTAATAAATTTTGTATTATTTACTTACTACTCTACCTCCGCCTTCGTCTCTGTCGTTTGAATATAAATGTACAAAACTTATGTAGCTTTTATTTACGTTTTAGTGGATAATTTCACAAAAGTACTGAAGGGATGCATAAAAACGCTTCGCCGAGATTGCATTATTACCGAAATATGTTAGGTATACAAGAATTATTGTTTTTATTTATTTATGCAATTCTTTTTATAATTAGGATTGTAGATAATTATTTAATTGTGTAACGTTGTCTTTTGAATCATTCCTTAATATTAAAAAGTATAATCTACAAAAGATGGCGGACATCTCAGATTTTGTCAATTTTGATTATTCATGACATTTATTTGAGTGATAATTGACAAGTAAATATGTAACGAATTTGCTAAAATTTAAGTTAATTTAATTCAACATGAATGACTAAAGTTTACTCAAAATTATAACATTATTTATGAAATTTAGATTTGATTTATTATGTTATTGATTAAAGTAAAAATTAAACCATTATGAGGGTAACCCACAAATGGGACAGGGTGATAAATTGGAACTTTCTACGACCCCATCAGATTTGAATGTGTTACAGGAAAAGGGTTTCATTCTTGAAAAGATTATAGGAGAGGGGTCGTATGCTAAAGTAAGTAAAGTTTATTACGTCGAATAAATATCTTGTACGTTTAAGTTTTGTTCTACTCTAATACTACAAAAGCAAGTTTTCATATTTAAATATCTGATTACAAATACAAACACGTGTTGCAGGTTTTCAAAGCAACGCAAATGATGGACGAGACGAGGCACTGTATACTGGCATGCAAGGTGATCGACACGGCGCAGGCGCCGCGAGATTACCTCTCAAAGTTCTTGCCCAGAGAACTGGACGTTCTGATACGTGTAAATCACCCACACATTGTCAACGTGTCCCATATTTTCCAAAGAAGAGCTAAATATTTCATCTTCCTCCGCTTCGCTGAGAACGGGGACTTATTAGATTTTCTGTCACAACATGGCGCCGTGCCGGAAAATCAGTGCCGGTTGTGGATGAGACAGATCCTATCCGGCATTCAGTACATACATTCTATGAACGTGGCACACAGAGATTTGAAGTGCGAGAATATTTTGATTACTGCAAATTACAACGTGAAGATAACAGATTTCGGATTCGCGAGGAACGTGCGACAGAGAGACCGCGATATTCTGAGCGAGACGTACTGCGGCTCGCTGTCGTACGCCGCGCCCGAGGTGCTCAAGGGCGTGCCCTACCTGCCCAAGATGGCGGACATGTGGTCGATTGGAATCATTTTATACACAATGCTGAATAAAGCTCTCCCCTTCAATGAAACCTCAGTAAAGAAACTTTATGAAAAGCAGGTGATTGTGAATTTTCATTAGTCCATCAATCTGATATCTAGAATTTTATAGTGACTTACCCTGAGCTATAGATCTTTCCAATTTACAGCTATCTTACAGATTCTTCTTATAGTACTAGAAGCCATAATCGATCAGAAACCTGCGTCGTAGACTACACATTTCAGTAATTGTGTTGCATTTCAGATAATGCGCAAATGGCGTTTCCGCACGAACATCGTCAACCAGCTGTCGACGGAGTGCAAGGAGCAGGTGACTGCGCTCATGGAGCCCGACCCTAAGGGCCGCCCCACAGCCACCGCCATCGTCTCCGGCACATGGATCGGCATGGACGCCAAGCTAGCTAGTTTGTATCACTTTTATATATCAAATCAGTATTAACACTTTCCATGCCACGACAATTTTATTACTGTACTCTTATGTTTGCCTAAACGCCTATTACCAAAAAAAGTTAATTTTCAATTGACACGATCGTAAAACAGACAATATTTTTGTCCAAAATTCCAGAATTAACATTCCTAGAAGAGTCCCTTTTGAAACAAGCCGAAGAGGAAGCGCATATGAAAGAGAAGGATAATTACGTGGAGAGCGAAGTGGAAAGAATCGCCGAGTTGCGAAGAAAAGGTCGAGGGAAAGGTAAATTATGTAGTTGTATGTTTTTATTAGATTACGAGTTCACCAGGTATTATATGTTTTTGGAAATGACAGCGACATACTGCAATGTAAGGTAAGTTATAAACTTAACCCGTTCAATGCCACTACAATATTTTCATATGAAAGTGATTGGGCGTTAGTGGCACGGAACGTGTTAAAAAACATAGTTAAATATCTTAAAACAAATGGATTAAATGTCCTCTTTGTCGCTTCTAGTGGAATGGGTGGCAGAAGATCGACTGGTGAATTATATTAATTTTTCTAAAGCAATACGGAATTAATAAAAATCCTTTTAACGAATCGACACATAAGAGCTGAAATAGAGATCTGTGTATTCGTACCAGGCGCGGAACAGAAGGTGAAATTCTTAAATTTACAAATAAAATATACAACTCAATGTAAAATAATAGGAAAAAACAGATTGAAACGATAAAAATAATTTTATATACTTTGCTGGGGAACACTATCTAAAAATACTAGCTGTGTAATTATTTGGGGGAGATAGTTCCTTAGAAGCATCGACAATGAAGTGTTTCTTTGTTCCAGAGGGTCTGAAAGTGTTGAAAGCAACTGAAGGAATTCATGAAAAATCACAATCCGTACTTAACCAAAAACATAAATAGAAATATAAAGTCATCATGTTGAACCAGTGTTTATTAACTTTTACATTGCATATTTTATTTTAATTTATTGTAAAAATTATTTAATATAATATGTACGATGTTTTTTTTTGTTTTATCATATCGACGTTTGATACAAAGCTATGGAAGACAAAAGTCTATAACAGGGTAGTACGTATATAATGTTGGCACATCTTATAGGAACAGGTTTGCGGATCTCTAATACAATGTAAATAAAAAACGTCTCCAAAAAATTTTTCGTACAAAATGACAACACATAAAGTATACGAATTAGATTATTTTAAAGGAGCGTTTGACTTTAGTAGCATTAAAAAAAATTAAAAACATCACTAGATGTTCGATCTTTAATTTAAAACACTTTTCATAGAACATAATAAAATATTTTTTCAATAGAATTTTGAAAATGCACGGCACAGGCCTACTTTACTTTATTTTACTATGTACATATTTGCTTCAATTTAATAGCTTTATACACTAACTAAATTATGTTTAACTTTTATAGTAATCATGCAATTAATACCTCAATAACAAAAGTTACAATTCATTATAAAATACAGAATATATTCTTCGTCTATTCGCAGTCAAACGCCCCTTATGTTTAAAATCCAAACAGGACAATCTTTACTCCAAACCACTGCCATACATTAGGCGAATACGGCCATATCGCTACCTTATAATAAATATATTCTATTAATATTAAATTTCATACATAATAAATACAAGTTCTCAAACTCTCTAACAATGAAAATCTCAGTAAACTCAACGTTGTCTACATATTGTATAAACAAGTCGTTAACTTACGAATATTAAGAAAAACTCGCGGCAAAAGTCAGTTTAAATATTGTCACGTCAGTCATATTTATTTATAAACCATTATTACATTGTACTAAGTACTGATTTAATAACAACACTACATATTATACAAACATCATTATTACTTAATTCAAGTTAGGGATGATCGATAATTATAGATATCAAAATATCGATTTTTTTTTAAATATCGATATTACACGTTAGGATTAGCTCAAAGATATAAAGCATACAGCATTGTAATAATGCTACTTGAATACATTACAATATCAGTGAATAAAATATTTTATAACAATTATTATCGTCTACTTTATAATTGATTTCTTTTGATTCAAATATATAATTTGAGAATTATTTGAGAGTTATTCCAATAAAAAATATGAAACATCGATATCGATTTATCTTAACATCGATCATCCCTAATTCAGTTAAACAGTTATGTAACAATATTTTCTAACTGAATCTAAAGTGGCATTATAAAAATTGTTGGAATGTCTATTGCGATAGCTTTATTGTTTTTATCGAGATACAAGTTGAGATACTTAAGTTACTTATATTATTTTTTTATAATTTAAATTATAATCTTTTAAAATATAACATCGTTTGCTCTTATCAACTATAAATCGATAAATTCATTACATTGTATTTGGCAGTAACCGACTTCGCTGATATCATTTTTATATTTCTTACAGTTAAAATTTTATACTTCGAGCAAGTCAATGCTCTTTTAAAACTTTATTAAAATAATACATCAATTAATATAGTTCATAAAACTCAGCACCGAAGTTAGAGACTAAAGCAAAACCTACAATACTCTTTGATAAGCTAGCTACCAAATTGAACCACGATATTAAAAAAGGTCACAAAAAAATGTCGAAATGCCAAGCTAAAGTTAATAAAACGTAATTTAAAAATTAAGCATGCCTAAAATAAATTAAAACACCATTATTTTATTAGAGTTCTATAAATAAATTGATTTACCAATCGGTAATATTTTTTTTTTAACTTAAGAGTCCAAGATAAAGCCTCGACTTTTTAACAGAGTTGCCAGTTTAGATATTTTCCCTTATTAATTAATTACACAGTTCTTATATTTACCAACATGTGTACTATAAATACAAATTCATAACGATGTAGTAAAAAGTTTAGAATCTAATACACAATTTAATTTTTTAAATTCCCTATAAATATTTTGTGACAAAAAACGATCGGATACACTAAAAATTTCGAACTGACAGTTCGGATACACATTCAACATGTTTTAATTTTCGAACAACTTTTAATGCAGTTCGGATACACGTCCAACACTAACTTGAACTGTCACAGTTCGGATACACAATTCACTGCCACATTGAGTTAGGTAAGTCTCTCATTATAAATTTAGTAGAAATGTACAGTTAGAGTATCCCTTAGCGGGCAAGGAGTGTGAATGCAGTTAGCAAGTGCGTGTTACCTATGGCGCCCGACGCGGCGCTAGTGTGCACGGCTGTCGTCACGCGGGGGAGAGACACCCGACTCTACGACTGCTACTGACTTTGCTCTCATCATCTGAAAACATCATTATTTTATACATTAGAAACATTTTTTTTTAACCCAAGGGTTGGCGACACCCAGACGGCCGGCTGTACAATTGAGTTAAAAATGGTTTATAAATTCGATAAGGCCAGGAATATAATTTTAAATTTTTTTACAAATACATATTAAAAAATTATTGATGTTACCATTTACGACCATAAATGGTGGGAATCGAACCCACGACCGCATGATCGGTAATATATTTAACCATTAGATTATTGAAGCTTCAAGGTAAGTAAGAAACTTTATGTAATGGATATTTTAACATATTTAGGCCTTTAGGTGTCTTCCCTTTACACTGGTTGTTAGTTTTAAAAATATTTATCATAAAATGAATGGCATTATTTACATTTATTAAATTAAAAAAAAAAACATTATGACACTGAAATAAAAGTACCGCTATAACGAAATAAAGCAAAACCAAAACCACACCCTTGTTAAAGTTGTTATTTAAAACAAACACCAAAAACTAAGTCTACGATGCATTGAAAGATTTAGGATTATGTGATGAAAAATAAATATAAAAGTTTACCAAAAGTAAAAATATCGACATCTTTCTAGAACTGGTGGAAACATCACTAGAATCAATAAATACACATTAATTGTGAAAATATTACGATTTAACTGATTATGAAATAAACAATATCGATGGACATTTTCTTGACTAATCAAATTATTTTCAATTATTGACTGACAATACGTAGATTTTTTTATTAATTATTAATTAATAACCTATTGCTTTGTACCAAGCTTACATTTCAGTATAACGAAGCTACAAGATAGCTAGATACTGCACATTGACCTGTATACATGGACAGGCTATAACGCGTAGGTTTTTGAAACGAATTGATTTTCGCCATTTTGGCGGTCTCTGTAGGTAGAGATCTTATCACAACCGAACTAACAATAGAGATTTATTTAACTGTCAGGAATACGAACAGGGTTGTATTGGTTGGTTGTGGGTGGTTGTAGGTTGGTCGTGGGGGGTGTTAGTACGTTAGTGGTGATGACTCACGGGCGGTGCGAGGTCACCTGAGGCATCCTCCCGCAGCGGACAGACCAGCTCGCCCAGATCCAACTCCTCGCGGCTCTTCTTGCGCTTTAACGAAAATTGGCTCTTCTTTGGTACCTAAAAAAATATCCCCTTTAGTTTTTTAAATATCTTTACAATTTTATCTACTAATAAACCTCCGACACAAAAATATACCTTATATTTGGTAGTTGCTGTGAGCGGCTGGTAGCCTAATGTTTGTTCCGCGTTACGTTTCTGCTGT
>NW_013525157.1:7054675-7059498 GCF_000836215.1 Papilio polytes
GGCGCGCGCGCACCTCGCGTAGAGACGGCGAGGGGCTGCCCCGGGGCACTGTCTCTTCTTTCTCCGCTATAAACATACACGCATTTTTTATGCCCAGTTTACATTAATCCAGTCCAGTAAGCGAAACCAGATTAAACTGGTTAGGTAAACCCACAGTGAAATGTATTGTGTGCATTCCATTGTAGTTATCGCTGCAAATCATCAACAATATCAAGACAAGTTCGACAGAAAATAAGGAACACAAACATAAAATAAGTAATAGTATACCTATATAAAGAAATAATGGTTTTTAGGATTCCATAATGAAATTCATGTCCATTTTTTTAGTGAATGATTTTACATAACATATAACGTCACATGCACAAATAGGGTGTCATGCATCATGCAATTTAATTTCTTTCAGTAATTTATTAAAATCATCACATTTACGTACAGCGAAGAGACGTTTCGTGACGTCATCGCACTCAGATGTTTTATTGTGCCCGTGTAGTATATCTTAATAACAAAAATAATTACAATACTCACAACATTTAAGCAGGAAGCATGCAGCAAGAAAACCTTAGGAAGCGTGTAGAACTTGGAAATTAGACAAAAAGCAAATATTGTTAGAAGTAAAAACTAAATGTATTCAAATAAGATTATGCGAGGACGCGGACATAAGGTACACGGATTTAAAAAAAAAATCAAGAACTTGATGTTTGAAGAAAAAAAATTTATATCTACACTTCGTTTAAAGGTATTATCGCATTCTTTGAATTGTAGAAAGTAACAGAATAAAAAAAATGTAAAAAGCAAAATTAAGTCTGAAATTATTTACAACTGGCCACTAAGAAAAGCTAAAAAAAATCCAAGTGTCGTATCACTATTTAAGGAAAAACTAAATGTGGCCTTATTTCGTGAGTAATAAGGTTGATAATCGCATGTTCGTGTGCTGCACCTAGATTGGGCACCGAGTGTCCGCGGCCGCGCGCCACCACCATGTTGTTCTGTTTACCGAACGCGACGCGCGCCTCCGACGTCAGCACTGACGACCGCGGCAACGAAGAATACAGGTGCGTGTTGCGCTCGATCTGGCGACCGTAGTTAGCTGGCGGTGTCTGCAATCATAGATTTTGAATAAAAGATTAAATATAAACTTGTCCTCTCCTTCCATTCAGAGAGAGAGCGAGACGAAACATATTTGTTTATTAATTTATAAACGGATCTATGAAGCATCGGTGGCTCAGGAGTTTCAATACTTGAAACCAAAAGAAATTCAAAGATTTGTGTGAAGTCAACCAACCCGCTATGGGCCAGCGTGATTGACTAATGTCTTGTCACCCTAACTTAGGGTAGACTCCGAGCCCCTCGTGGAGATGTATAGTGCGCTGGTGATGATGATGATGAATCCATTAAGCCATACAAACTATTTATATGAGGATTTGAGTATTTTATTCCTGTTGCTTGGTATGCCTTACCCTGGGCGGTGCTGGTCGTGGTAGGGGCGCGGCGTCAGGCGGAGGAGAACGTTCTAGAACGCCTCGCTCCACCACGCGTAATCGTACTTCACTTAACTTTGAAAGAAGTTCTAGCTTTTGTGTCTCCAATGACGATCGGGATAACATCTCCTAGAAATAATTATTGAGTACGTTTAATATTAGTATTTTTGAAGATGATGAACATTTATTTAAATTTTGTTTTTTTTTTAAATGTAAACTAATAAATAAATACTAACAAATCAGGATGCTGCTAAAATCAAAAATGATACGTTTTAATACATAAATGTAATGATAACTCAATCATATTGCCGTATATTATGTTTGTTTGTATAACGATGTTTGTAACAACATTGCAAGAAATACATGCAACATCGAGGTCAGTAAAATAAAAGTTGCACTTTGGCTGATAACATCAGTATAGGGTATAAATAAAGGGGGTCGTGTTCTGCTCGGCAAATAGCCAAAATAGACATAAAGTGCATACTTTATGGGTAATATGAGAGTTAAATGGCAACATAAAACATGGCAAGCCTGCAACACTGGATCGTAAGCCCTAAAATTAAAATAGCAATAGTTTACGTTACCTAATGATGGTACGTGTTAAAAGTAAACAGGAACGGTAATGTTCCGAAACTTTTTAATGTAAACAGTGCGTTTCAACATAGATAAACATTCTGTAGGTGGGGTACACTATGATACATTTTATAGCTGCGTTTGTTATCACAGGGATTAATAAGGAACGCGTCTGGAGAATGTACGTAGGTGGCGCAATGAACGGATATAGAGAGGCGTAAAGAAATTCACTGTTCCTCGCATTAGTTAACCTTTTATGATAAAGTTAAAGCGTTTCAATTGAAAAGCATTTAGTGTATAGCATTTAATATTGCCATACTATGTTACCTTTTAGATCAATCTATTCAAATATATTGAACTGTCGAATAAAATTTTATTTACGATGTTATAGAAATAAGACCATGCATGTAAGAACTGATTTAAACATAGGTACAACTTTCGTCTTCCCACTGCACAAGTATTTGATATAAAACGCTCAATATTCATTTATATTGTTCAGAATTTTTAAAAATCAATGTGTTTATAGACGTAAAGTCAATGTACCAATGATAACAATCTTCGCACTACGTGAAGGTGAAACATTCACATAATTTAGCACAAAGAAACATATGGCCAGCAATAGAAGCTGTATAAATAAATCAATTGGTAGTC
This sequence comes from Papilio polytes, assembly GCF_000836215.1. NCBI lineage: Eukaryota > Metazoa > Arthropoda > Insecta > Lepidoptera > Papilionidae > Papilio > Papilio polytes. Next base: position 7,057,378 of record NW_013525157.1, read on the forward strand.
TGGTAAGACTCAAGATAAGGTGACCTTGCTGGTTTTATTCCCGACAACGCGAGTATCAATAGAACGACCGCAAGCAAGCCAAGGCAAAGCATACGGTGCGCACATGTTATAAAGACGATCTATTTACGCAAATATATAGGAATTTAAAGATCCAGTAAAAATGAACATCATAAATATTATATCGACAGAAAAATCCAACTATCTAGTAATTAGGTTAAAATGCTTTTATTACTTCGCATTTAATGCAATATTCTCCGTGGCTCTACAATTTTAATTAGTAATCGAAGGAAGATATCCTATCAATGTATTGTAAAAATCACATTGTAACATACATGAAACGGTTTCGTTACAATAAAGTTCTTGTCGTAAATTACTATTTGCATCAACAGTGTCACAGTTACTGTGCAAAAAAAGAATTATTCTGTGACAGATAATAGGCTTTCGCATTCAAGGGTTTCATGTACCCTTTTGTTTCCTGATACAAGTTCTTTGCCATAAACTTGATGGGGAAAAATGAGTACCTCCTTCTTTTGAAAAGTCGGTCAATAACAACGACTATTATTATGCTGTGATCATATTGATTTTCGATTTCCTAACGAAAACTTACATAATGTGATATTCTACAAACATAAAGATTTGTGTTATAACTTTCTCGGATCTGCAGGACATGAATTGAATTTAGGATGAGGTAGGTCAAATCAAAAACCTCTTAGGATAAATCAAAACTCATAAGTTACGGGATTAAATTGCCTTTTTTCTTATTTGTTTCAACCGCATAAATTCGTATGGAATATCACTATTAAGCCATAAATACAAAAATCAAGATATTCCATTCAATACAAAATAGAAAGTTTCAACATCTGCAAAAAATAAACGCCGTTGAGCAAGTCTGAAAGAATCATAATCCTCCACACCACTCCGCAGCGGTCGGTTCAAATAATAAAAAAAACCCTCATCCTATTCTTTAAGCCGTTGGGGTGCAGAAAAAGTAGATTACGTTACGAGTGAAAAGACGAATGAACAGACTTAAATAAACCAACGGATTATTTTAAAAATACTGTTAAATTTAACACAATGAAGCAATGAAATCTTTTACTGGATCTATTCGGTTTTAAAAGGAAAGTGTGCATTTAAATAATGTTCGGTTCAATTTATTTTTAGTATTTATCTAAGAAAATGGATAGAAAACAATTTTTACATCCTTAGAGCCTTGCTTGTGCTACCTCTTTATTCTAGTTCTTACTGACTACTTCTCTTCTGATTTGTGCGAAATAAGTACTATCCATCTTAGTGAATTTATTAAGGCAGTACTAGAACGGCTAGATGAAGACATAAATTATAACGTACGAGAAATCAGCTAACCTATTCACAAGTCATTTGCGTTCGCAACACATATTCATATTTTTATAACGCTCTCAAATTTTCTACGTGTTGCCGAGATGAGAATTGAAAGCCAATATTTCTTTAATAACTATATATGGTCAAACAGATTTAATGTGGGTATTTAGTTTGCCACCTTCTTCAGATCTCTTCCAGCAAACACATTACATTTAATATCTATAACAAAGTTCTACTATCGCCTGATAGTTAACAATGTAGCAATGACCTATATCAAAATCACAAATGGAACATCTTCAATACAACTACTATATCCGACAATAAATCAAATGATGTCATTGTCAATGCAGAATTACTAATCGGCAGTTAGGCTTAACATCGTTCGCATTGTAACGAGACAAGGCATAGTCGAGGCAGTGGAAGTTGTGCAGCCCACACCAATCATGTTTATTCAATAACCGTACTGTCGCGATGTAGGCCGAATGCTAAAGACCTAAACGCTTTATGAAGTCAATTTGGCGAGGCTAACGGAACTACCGTTGTCCAAACAATTTCTTTTACCTTAACTAATTGATAATATTTAGGGCCTGTCCCACCGGTGGTAGATAGAGGCCCTGATAGTGTAAATATGACGTCACGTCAGATAAAATACAAAATTTCTGTCCCACCAATTTTAAATAGCAGATAACGCTGTGACGTTTTAAATGTCAATGTCATTTTTTTACAAGCCCCATACAAAACTTTTTGATTCTGTCCCACGGGTGGCTGATAAAGAGTTCTGGA
>NW_013525157.1:7059772-7060875 GCF_000836215.1 Papilio polytes
AAACTGTTATCTCAGAAAGGATAAGAAGGGACAAAACAAATTAACCAAAACCAACTAACCTTTTGTAACCTCTGTTCTGTGTCATCAAGTTTCTGTCTTGTGTCGTTGAGTGATCGCTCCAAGTCCACCATCTTCTCGGTCTGAGCTGCAATCTGTTCCGACAGCACCTGCACTTGTAACTGCAAGCTCTCTTTGTCTGCTTCCAATCTCCTGACTCTATCCTCTGCATCATTCTGAAATTCAAACAGACCAAATCTTACTCTATTTTTTGTTAACGCTCCAGATTTTTAACATACATACAAATGTATCATACATACAAATGAATCTATCGTTTGTCATATCAGACGACTCTTAAGCATGTCAACTCACGACTTCTAGACATACCCCGGCCGTTGTAGCCTGTTGCCACGATACATCCAAATTGATATTTAATCAAGTATATCATAAAGTAATAAATAATGACTACTCCCACTATCCGATGTCTACACGGATTAGCTTCCGACCCTTTAAGGGTCAGTTAGTCTCTCTACGTTTATAATATTTATTTTCCTAAAAAGTTTTACTAAGCAGAGTACTTAGAAGTTCACAGACATTGGCATGACACTTATTAGTGGAAATGTAGATGTGTGTTATTCGTTATTAATACGCTTTCTGGTAGTAGGATTATTAAAATTATAACATCTATTGATGTCTAGCTACAATACAAATATTTATTCTGTACATATTTACTCTAATAAAACTTCGAGAACATGTGAGGTAAAGGTGCAAAAGTAAAAACATTTAGTCGTTGGCTACTAAAATCTTCACAGCAGTTTAATCAATTAATGATTGATTTTTAATAGCAAAAATCGTTAGTTTACGTCATGGAAATAAATTTATAACATATTCTACTACTTAAAATTATCAAAAATTTGTTATATTATAAAAATACGACAAGTTATTTAACGATAAAAACGTAAACAAAAAACAACTAACAAAACCCAGGTATGCTAAAACATAGTCTTGGAATTTAGAAAAACACACGTTACATAACAACAAAAACATTGTTATTCCGTAAACATATCGTTTAGAAACGGATTATCAATTTGGGGCCCATTTGAACG
>NW_013525157.1:7062049-7062424 GCF_000836215.1 Papilio polytes
ATGAGCCCCCACGGCCGAGCTCGCGCATGTTTTAGTTCAAAATGAGCGACGCGTACGAATACGGCTAACGTCCGCGCCCGGAAATAGATCTCGGTTCGTGCGTCTGATGCATTCCGGACACCCTTCCCTCTTTGATCGTTTTTTACTGAAGTTATATGTTTTTAGACGTTAGGAAACACGTTTATTATATACACACTTAAACGAGAGTAATGTTATTTACACGGCGAGATTAGAATTGGTATAATGTAAGTTGTTAAACACACAACACGTAGTAGCGAGTAGCAATGCGTGAGACGTGCGTCGTGGTGCACACGGCGCGGGCCACTCGGCGCGGCGCTGGCGCACTCGCACTCACCGACATGCAGTTGACTCCTT
>NW_013525157.1:7062525-7070408 GCF_000836215.1 Papilio polytes
GGCTGAGTTGGGTAGTATATCGGTGCGCTTGGTTCTTCTAAGTCGGTTTCATTTTTTGCAGCTTGAAGATTTAAACAATTCATGACTTCTCTCGGATCTGTACGACAAAATAATTCTTCAAAGTTGTCAATATTTACGATATCTCAACAAAAACGAAAAAACATATATAGTTTGGCCAAAAATGTCACAGCACAAATCTTATACCAACATTAAAAATGTTTCAAATATATTTCTCAAGTCAAATAAGAAATACAAAGTAAATACAATGGAAATGTCGTTTTATCTGTTCAATAGGGGTGGGTGATGTTGCATTTGAGATCGTTTATTGCTTGTCGCTGCTGCACTTGGATCGAAGAGCAGTCGGGATCAGATACGTCTCCCCTCGTCGGAAATAGACACGACAGCTGCGACCGCTGGAGCATACGATAAAAGCGTCATTTTAATGCTACACTAACGAACACACGTGTTTCCGTAGATCAATGTTATTTTACTATTTGCATACATCTATACCGGAAAAAAGTATTCAAAGGTATTAAAAATTTCGATATTTACAGCAAACGAATCTCATGGCATTTGTCATTGTGCTTTTTTTGGAGCACATACTTAAATGTTGCTTACTGCGAGATTTAACCTAGTACCAAATTGTTGTAAATAGAAACATTATATACAAGTAACGTAAATATTACATTACTTGTATATAATGTTTCTATGTATAGAATATCATTAATATCAGATGTATTGTTACGGACGGACACACCGACTAGTCTTATAAAAGTGATATACTTACATTCAATTCATTGCAATACCGTTTACCATTTAACGTTAAATGTTTAATAAATCTCAGCTCGTTAAATTCAGCTTTTAAGTTTCCGAGGTGAGCTAGATCGTAAAGTTGAAAATAGCCGAAGTTTGTAAGTTTCATGATCGATAAACTATGCATTTCCCTAGCTAAGGCAATTGTTCACATTACAAGCTTGTAAAGTACAAATATAAGAAAATTTATCGGACATAGTTTTAATTAAATAAATAAATCACATTCTCAATGTGTTTAAGTTAAAAAAAAGTCGTGTGGTTGCATTTCTTGTTTCAAAGCAGTTAAGCACTCGAGCAGTTAAACTTTTCCGTTACTCTGGACTAGAAAATATAAAACACAGCGGCAAGTTTAACCTGAATTTGACAGCGACAGAATCTCCGCCTTTGTGGGCAGACGGAAATTCTAGACAATATATATTTTTCTATTAAACCGAACGATATAGATTCGTCCACTTCTAAATTCAATCAATAACTAGATGTTAACTCGTTATTTTGATCACACACATAAACACACGTAAATACACAAGAAGAATGAACTCGAAAATGACTTTTTCTGTTTTAAAAGCTAAATTTAACAAGCTTCCCGTAATATTTCGTTTCGAAAGCAACGCTGCCCACAGCTAGCGGTTGCCAACTGATGACAAAACTTGTCACATGGAAATCTGCGCAATGTTATTGCAATTTACAAAGAATTTATGTCTAATACATTTATACCACACCAAAACAATTAGAGCAAAGTCTTTTACGAAAAAAGAAATGACACTTGTCTGCCTATTTTCCTGAATATAACAAAGGAAATTTACGTCCGAAAACGACAATATAATACAAGACAAAATTCATGACTTGGATTCAAACAGAGCATATTAACGACCTTTAGTTATAAATCAATATTCGTAAGTTATCTGCAAACTGAGACAAATATAACAAGTTAAATACAAATCTTTTCTCAAACTCTTAACAGAGTAGTTAAGTGCAATATGCACTCTAGACATCCTTATAACATAGTTGGTAAATGGACTTCCAACACGGGACTATAAATATAACAACTCGACAACGTTAATAATACCCCGTTCCATTTAATTATTGCCCGATGAAATGAACGAACCACACCGATGTTTACAAAACTTCCGAGATTCCTTGCTCCCAATGTTCGTGATATACAAGAGCACGTGTAACAGATTAAGCTCGACTCTGATATATTTAACTTTCGGCTTTTAAACTCTTCCTATATTCTTAAGTTCGAATACATTTCAGTCTTACAAGAAATCTTTGTTTTATAAGATTGAAATATCATCTACTGTTTTAGTAATTTAACAATAAATAAGCGAATTAAGAAGTCAACAAACAATAATAGTTTTGAAAACAAAAAATTATAATCTGCTTGGTACTTTTAAAAAATGTGCAAATTAAATACAAACCGTTCGAATCAATTTTTAAAACTGATTTCAATAAACCTCCCACGTTTATTATTTTATTGAAATATATTCATATCTCAATTTTTCCATCTTTGCAAAAAATAACGATATTTATTTATTCGAAAAATTGTTACTGCATCCTGAATATTATCGCGGTCTCCCGTATTTCAAATGGAGCCTTCGATAGTATAATTAAAGTTCGCTGGCGTGGCCTCGCTTATTTGCGACTTTTCAAAAGTAAAAATTATTCGCTACAAGTTGGAATAACTCAGTTTCAAATTAATATTAATTAGTAGTTTTGAATCGACGCCTGACGAAGTGCAAGAGGTTATTGTGTTTTAAACTTCAATTGCTAGATTTTTTTAACAGGCGCTCTCAATCAATATTATTTTAAAACGATTTTGAATATTTAGACATTCTGTTAAAAACTACATCTAAAGTGTCATTAAGACTTTAACATGCAAACAGAAATTGTAGATTCCAAACATAAGGAAATACTGTCGTAAAATACAAGCTTCATTAGATTTGCAACAAAACAATGGCTAACGAAGTTGAATATCGAACTGAGTCCAGAGGCGGAAACGGCACGACCGGGTGCGGAACTTGGACTAAGTTCGGCGAAGGTTGTCGTGCTTAGACTCTTGGAAAGCAATTACAGTGGGCCGGACCCGCATTTATCTTTTATGACTGTTACTCATGAAGGAGTAAATAACACTTACAGTTTTAATTAATTTGTTATATGGAATTTTGAATAAAATTATTTTACTCTTTTCATAACTAGGCAAAAAATATTATTAAAGGACTTAAATACCCCTTACTATGGAAAATAACAATTTTCAGTACTCATCAATATTGTAACAATATAAATGACCTGACCCGTGTTAAAGCAAGTAATAACGAAATGTAGAGCATTAATATTTCTTTATTTTTAACAGATTGGAACAATGAATATTACTTTCAACATTTTAGGTACATTTGCTATTGTTTTCACAGTGCTTGAATTCTTGAAGGTTAAAAACTCTTTGTAATACGAAAACCAATCCATTTATATAAGAAATTGGATTGTAAGATAAAAAATATTTTGGCACAGCCTCAATATTAATTTAAGCCACAATTTAAGATACTTTTTCCTTTACAATATTACAACGTAATTTAAATACAATCAAGTTTAATTAGTTTGCATCAAAACATTCCACTTTTTTGATTGTAAATAAAATCGATCATCACACAATACTTGAGGAAATTGGAAAACCTCCATCAAAGAATAAAAAACAGATAGTTATTTCGAGTCAGACGCTGTAAACGCTCGTCTGTTCGAATATGAAGGAACAATGCACCTGACGCCGCGTAAAAAAACACTCAGACAATGTTGCTCTGTGAAACTATGCTCCTATCGTGGCACCGGCACCGGTGATTTGTCGTAAAGCGCGTAATATCAAACACGTACTGTTCACAACGCAGGATCTGAACATCTCTTCAAAAATGTTTGCATGAAAATCGATAGGTACTATTTGTGTAGGTTGGTTATAGACGACTAGACGTGTTGATCTTTGAAGATTATTATTCCGAAACAGTGAACATCTGTTTTGGTAAAAGATCAACACTTTTCCAGTGTCTCTAAACAATTGCATATTCTCCATCACAGCTTAGCACTAAGAGTATAAAACCGAAGAAAATATAGATTCCGTGCAATTAGTTAGTTCTGTACACGACCAAAGGCTTTTAAGCTCGAGACTTATAAAAGCCATCGCTCTCCCGGGGCTCGGGGGCCACCTGAGACGCGCATTAATGTTTTTCCGGATAAAGTTCAATACACTTCTTTGTGTTTCCAACTATAAAAACTTTTTAAAAAGTTCTACTTCAAGTAGTATAGAATCTATTACAATCGATTTATTATTTACATAATTCTAACTAACGATATCAGGAATATGTAATCTTACATTTCAAAGGAGAAGTTGTGCAAAGTTTATCAACGCTTGGCAATTGGAAGTCAGTCATCGAGGCACCATTCCAATTCCAATTAACTGTCCAACAAGTGATTGATTTACTCTCACAGACGAACGGGGTAAGCATGTTAATTCAAAATCTTTATCAAACTGTTACAGGCGAGAAACAAATGGTTACATTATTCGAAACGTCCTGATACATCATGCTATTAGACAAATTAAATTGTAACTGCTGAAACGATTTTAAAAATCTTATTTCAATTGCCAAAATACTTTTCATTCATATTTTTTATTCCGGAGTAACTCAGGCTAAATATTATTTTTCATTATCTTTTATGCGGTAGTTGCTGTAAATCAATCTAACCTTTGAAATAATATCCTATGGCAAGTTCTCACAAATGTACCTAAATTTAAATGTTATTTATTGTGCAAAGAATATTAACAATAAGCATATATCAAGCTCAAGAGGCTTACGGCCGAACCAGCCTTGGCAACGAAATGAGCTCTGTAATTCGTTTCTATTTCAACTCCGGGTCTACGCTAAACTTTTCTTGGTAGTTTAAAAATAAAATACACAACAGAATGGCAAGCTATGCCTGGACTTGACAACGACAGACTGCGCCGACCGCCTAGGACGAGGCGGCGTACTTTTCTTATCCTACTTTTATCCTTGGAAACCCTTTGCGTATCGCATACTGTTATTGTTATATTGCTATTCCTGTTTTAAAAAAAAATAGTAACCAAATGACCAGATATCATGAGTTCTTTGAAAGAAAAATGTTTAGTTCAAAATGAGCACATATTCACCAATACTTTTTAATTAAACTCCTTGAAAATAACGCATAAAACAAACGCACATTGAAAGTTTATACGATTTAGGAAACATTTAAGGACCTGCAATACTCACGGCACAGAGCGTGCATAATATTTGCATATTTAAAGTAAAAAGCTGGAGGCTTGATGTCGACGAGACAGGCGCTTTGAATTTTAAATTACTTTCAGCGAGGATATAAGTCATCTGTTAAACAACGTGTCTATAACTAGGCTTTATGTGAAGAAAAGCTTTATATCGTTTAAACTTTATTCTGGTTTAAAAATAGCTGGAATGCAAATCAAATTGATAACACATGTAGCCTTATACAAAAACAGCCCCTAGCTACGCCAGACGTAGCACGTACTACGAGTACCTTGCTACGCGCGCCAAAGTAGATAGTGACGAAATGAAATGGCATCGACGGAGAAAAATATTTACGCATCCGATAATGACGTAATTCGGACTCCCCTTGGCGTCTCGAAGATGGGAAGACGATGGGGGATCAACTATTACTACGGCGTTCGTGTCAATAAAGTCTACATAACGACTTTTGTACAAATGATAAGACATTAGTGTATTTCTGTAATGACACAACGAAATATATTTATTTTGATAAAAAATTATGTTGCCATATAGTGCATATTTCAATTCATATTATCGGCGACGCCGTAAATGCGATTATTGACTCTTTTATTTGAACCAGCCAGCGAATAGCAAACAAAGTCTAGAGGAAGTTTGCAAACTATGCAGACTGAATCCTGAATTTATATGCGAACAAAGACAGTTATAACGTGAACAGAATAAAGTACTTAAACAAGTATTAGTTAAAGCAATTTTTTTTTATCATTCTTATGGGTCCTATAAGCAAAAGTACTCTACAATATACCTAGGTCTAAATGTGACCTTTAAATAAAGAAATGATTTTTGTGTCAACGGTAATTCTAAACATCGGCTTTGCATGAAATGGGAATAGAGCATTTATTTTTCGAGCATTCGTTGCATAACTTCTCTTTAGGGTTATATCTTCATACTGTGTTGCTAATTGTCCTGCCGGGAATATGGGTCGGCTGTTTGCGAGGAAATGCACATCAGCCAGCAAAGCCCTCAAGTGCATGCAATTAGTTGTTGCCGCGCGCAAGCCAGACGCTATCCAGCTTTGGGTACTTTTATATAATGTTGCTGTACTGCTGTGCGCTGCGTGACACACTGGAAGTGTTCTAATTAAAAAAGAGACAGAGAAATTCACCAATTATACGTCAGACTTTGAGATACATAACAGTCAAAAGTTCAGTGTGTTATTAAGACACGAATAAAAACAAAGCAATGCTTAGTTTTTATACTTTTAAAATAACTAGAAACCATTTTGACGACTGATTGTTATTTTTGTAACAGAAAGTGGCGAACGAGAAGTCGTTGCTGGTAAACATCTAGAAGACGTCAAACGGGAGAACTTACAGAAAGAGGATAGGAGGATACATACAATAGGAGGATACACTAATACACGTCCCATCCCTCGCCAAATCAACTTGGGATGGGAAGGGGTCCCATCGTTTCTTTACAAAAAAAAACAATCGATAACTGAATTTCGCCAAACTATTTTAACTAAACAGTTGCAAGATAAAGTTATCTTAAAAATGAATGATTCATTACGATTATTTTTAACCGATTGTTATGAATTAATGAAAAGTTACGGCGCTATGGGCGTGATGACATTTTCGACATTAAATCAATAGGCAGGCGCCTGTAAAGATACAAATCATATACAATTGGAAACCCGCCGAGCGAGGGGTTGCAGAGATGACTCACACTCGTACTACATAAGTATATGTACTACAATAAAAATGATGTCAGCAGACTAACACAATCTTTGTCTTTGTTGTGTATTTTTTAACAATTTTTTTAATAAACTTAAACCGAGCCATAAAAATATCAAAGAATTATGTAATCCTGATAATTCTTAAGTGGAATAGAAGAGGACATAGTTTGTCAGAAAATAGATTATATTACGAGTAATTCTGTGTTTAATTGTTAAAAAAAATATTACTATACCATTCATAACATTCGAATGACGGAAAAGTATTTCCACATATTCATATGATCACGTATTAATACAGCTTTACAAAACAGAAATGCGCATTTCATTTCTGCATCAGTGCAAAGTTGAAAATTCCGAATATTTTACTCCCAAGCTCGACGTACTAGTATACATTCATCACAAAGGCAACCTCATCCCAACAGCAACAGGCAATGAGTTATCGCTATGTGTTGTAACGGGGCCCGTTCAACTGCGAACAAAGTCGGTCAGCAAATAACCGGTTATCGTTTCGTTCGACAATCGTTTAACAATACGTCCCCAGATTTGAATCGTCTGTCGGTATTGATTTAATGATACTTACATCGGTAATCAAAATTACCACAATTTAATTTTGTAAATAAGTTTAAAACAAACCGATTGTTGTTTGTAAAGATTAAGATGACAGACGCGACAGCTAATAACATGATCATGGTTGAGTTCAGGTCATTACAACTCATTTATTCCTTTTAATTTTATAATTTGGGTTACAACAGTAACATATAAAATTCGATACAGAATATAATAAAATGACAGTGTGCATAATTATAACGATGTTCCGCACTGATGCGACAGGTGTTTTGAATTTTAAATAACTCTTTGCACAGCAAATTTGCTTAGGCTGACGGCAAACAGTATAGCATTACAGTAACAATGCAAAATCAGCTTAAAAGCTACGATATTTAAATGTAAAACCTTATCATTAGCATACACTGAATCATTTAAGCTAGTTATTTCAGCCCTAAATGCTAAAAATCAGCATATTTTTGCATATACACCACAGGTAATAATTCTATATGAATAAATATAGTACTGCTTATAAT
>NW_013525157.1:7070821-7102198 GCF_000836215.1 Papilio polytes
GCCCACCGCGACCCGTCGTCCGCAACGACAATCTACCTCCGACAAACTATCGCCCAACTGCGACCTATGTCAAAGTAACACAAAAAAGCAACAATTTACAAAAACATACTAAAAATTTTACATAAACTAGCCGTTTATCGTACTACCGAATTTTTAACACTAACGGTAACATTCGGGCATTACACAAAAATCATTCGGCGATGTTTTCTTACAAAATTGAATTGAATAAAACTCAATACTATATTATTCTACAGTTGATTATTCACAAAACAAAAAAAAAATAATTTTGCACATAACTTTTCCATTTCGTTACATTACAATTATTATATTCATAACTACACACGTCATCATAGCAATGCAGCGGCGCGTCTGTCCCGCTCCCTCTCGCGGCAACACCGGTGCGGCTATCTCTCTCGCACTCACGCTGCGCCCGATTGCATTATGCGTTGTCATTATTTGAATAACTATTAATGGACGTTACACTTTTTAAAAACTTTTAACACAAAATTTACCAATGTAACGAAAATAACACATAGAAAAAAACTGAAATACATCGCCCTTTTACAAATTGACTACAACAACAAATACATTTACATTACGATATAAAATACTAACACACATAATCTTACAGTCACTAATATCCCATCCTCGTCGCCAATGTAATGTAGGGTGTTATTGAAACGGCGGTTGGTACTGGACTGATTTATTATTAGTGAATGTACGGTACATTATATGGAGATACCCTCATATATACCACACTAACAAATGTTGATCAGTTGAAAGTAGTGGTAGCAAAAAATATATTTCATTATGGTAACAGCACCATAGAGGTAAGAATTGCAGACAGCCATATCCGTGCTCTAATGTAAAATATAAGTCTTACTTTAGCGTACTCGGCGTATACTCTAATTAGTACTGATGTTAATTTGTTCACACAAAATTACTGCTTGGAAGCGAAACGTGCTTAAATTGTAAAGCACGTCGTCTTGTATAAACTTGCTAAGGCAAAATAAACATACCGTGTAATATCTGAACAGTATATGAAATCTAGAACTCGACTTGAGAACCACACCTTTAACTGTATTATTTACTTTAACCGTGACTCTAATTTCACAAAAATATAAATCTTATCTTATGTGAAAGTTTGGATGGATAGATTTTTGTTAGAGTTTGTGGCATAAAGGGCTAAACGGATTTGGATGAAATTTTGCGCAGATGTAGAGCATAGTGTGGAAGAACACATAGGCTACTTTAGTTTTTTTTATACCACGCGGACGGAGTTGCCAGCCATAACTAATATATCATATTTTGGAATTGGTAAAAAATAAACAATTTCAGAATCCTTCAACTCACGACGTATTCCTTTAGAGATAAAATATGGTATCTATGGTCCTTTGTTAACATAGAATACAATTTTCATTTGATAGTAAAAACTTATCAAAAAACTGTTTCCATGACTAACGCAATAAAATAATTAAACAGCATATGAATTATCTTTATTCTTAATACCAACTACGTTACGATATTACGTTATCTTAATAGGCTATGTTAGTACCTCGTAGGGAAAGGTTAGGTGCATTTTAATTAGGCGTAGTAACGGACCTGCTACCTAGTTGGTGGGGAACGCCGGTAGCGATAATTAAACTTCGTTTATAAGGCGGCATAAAGGATTAATAACATCGATCTTAAAGGGTACACCTTTAATAATGAAACTAATGCAATTTAAACTGGCGTATTAAATATTATTCGCATTTAAATAGACAGAATATTTGTTTTGATAGGTATCATCATCATCTCCCATGCCTTATCCTACTCCCGTAGGGTCGGCGCACAGGGTTTTCGTCCTTCAAATAACTCTATCGGTCATCTCAGTCATCACTCCCTTTTTGATCATGTCACCTTTCACGCAATCCATCCATCTCTTTCTAGGTCTACCTCTACCGTTGTACCCCTCCACATTCATAACTAACGTCCTTCTTGTTACATAGGTATCATTAAACTTTATGTAGCTAATTTAAAAATAAATACATTAATACGTTAGATACATTCTAAAAGATAATTGTACATTAACCACGAATTTTACTATTTACTTTGATTACTCCCCGATTTTCATTTAAAAAAAAAAACAGACAAGACTAGTAACCCCGTTATGTTTCTTACACGTCTTTGACTAGTTTTAGCCCGTTTTTATCGCGCACGATGGATTTAATTTCAAATTTTTCCAGTACATTCTTTTTCAATGGGTATTCAGTACAAGGGCTACCTTATCCCCGGCAGCAACAAGCGATGAATGGCTGAGTGCTGAGCCACGCTCGTTCAGACGCACAAAGTCGGTCAGCAAACAGCGCACATTTATCCCATACTAGTCGACTGCAGTCTTCCCATGAGAATTCGGTATTTGTAAATGTAAGTTTCCACTGCTGAATTACAACATATTCTCGTACCAATTCAATTTTCGAGCAAACATCCGAATTTAATATTAAGCTTGATAAAACATATTTGAAAAAGTCTTAAGTGGAATTTTAAAAATTATACATATTAACGTAGTTGCATATTAATTGAAGAGTCGCCTGCATGTTTGTCATTTTTTCAAACACAAAAGTAAACTAGGTTAAAACATTGCAGGTTCGTATTCACAATGCCACTTGCGCGAAGAATACTAAAAACTACCTACGTCCAGTCTGAACAGTAAAACAAACAAAAAACCAAAATATCTTTAACAAGTAGAACATAAATAAAATCAAGCAAGAATTAACATATGTGATAGATTGATTAAAAAAAAATATTAAAATAAATGTAGGCCAAAAAATATCGACTGCAAGCCTGCTCAGTATATGCAAATCAATTTACGCCGCTCTAAAATTATTACGACGTCAGCATAATTATGGCGTGGGGATAATGAGATTCAACACTCGATAAAAAATTGTCCTGCATAAATTGGGTTAATATAATGACTATTTACTAATACAAATTTGTCAAAATATAAAAAAATGTTTAAACTTTGTTTTCATAACTGTAAAACATTTTTTATCCAAGTTATGAATAAAGTAAAAGCAATGTTGTGGATGTTATTGATGCTATGTGTGAAGTTAAATAGGGCACTTACACCGAATGCTTGGCACGTTGTTTTCTATTCAACGACCTCTTTTATGTTCTTGTCGTTAACAACTATTCATTTCCCAGAAGAACACTTTAATGTTGATGTAGAAATCGTAATCGAAAAAAAATCGTAGAAACTATAAAATCATTCCTTATACTCGTTTTTAGTTCAAAAACATCGTATATCAAAGATATAAAATGTATCGTTATTTTAATTAACCAAATTAAAAAACCAAAATATTAAGATGGCGGGGTTATCTAGTCACCAGTAACTAAGGTTAGCGTCAAAGCCTCTCGATAGAGAATTTGACAAAGATGATCTACTTAATACATTAGAAAACTTTAGCATTCTCTTTCAGTGTTAAAAGCACAGAGTCAAAAACAGTCCTACTATTAACAGAGTACAAATTAAAAAGAATAAAATAAACGGGTAAATTTGTTAGAATTTAAATAAACCTACACACAAAACATACTGTCGGACATTTTAATTATCGCGGGCGTTAGCAAAGCGTGCCACATTGATGATAACGATTCCGAGTTTCCGGAATACTGTTTTATATTACTGTTACTGTTTTTAATTTTCATAAAATTAGCTAGTTTCAAGAGTAACCATTTTTCGACCACGGATACAAATATAATTTCAGTATCAAATAAAATAGGCAGAAACATGAAGAGAAATAGAAAAACACGAAGACAAATAATACTAAAATCTGATATAGTCGGTTTCGAAAAGCTTTGTTGAAGAGAAAACTGCATCGCAAACAACACAATTTGCTTGAATAATACACGGCTCTTTGCGATTACTTAAAGTAAAAGAAAATAGGATTCTTGCATACTGTAACAAAGAAAAACATCCACTTTACTGTGCAAATTTCGCAAAGTTATATAAAGTGGGTAATTTGCATACCAATGTTTAATTTTAAACACATTTACTTACATAAATATTACAAGAATGACTTTGTTTTAGATTTGTGCCAGCCCTGATTTTGCATTTTAATACATACGAAAATACAAAAAAGGATTGTTTTTCGTGCTTGAAAATACAAATCTGGAAATGCTTTTTGGGATTTTCCCTTACATTTGGAGCAGTAGAGTGTGGTACAATGTGAGATTGGACATTTAAAAAAAAGCTGGGAAGAAAAAATAACAATGGACTCTAAACAAAATACGCAACGTTTAACAAAGAATTTATACAAGCATAAACAGGGGACAGGCCATTACCGGCTCCTGTGGTAGCGGCAGACTGTACATTTGTACCATAAAGTTCTTACAGAAAAGTCTATTACGGAATGAAAGAGCAACTAAAACATTACCTATTGTTCGGTGTTTAGACTAAGCGAGCTGAAATAAAAAACATTTTTCGACTCTTTTATGAACGTTCATAAAATCTGCATTAGCTGATGCATGATGGCAAAATATAATGCTCAGAAAAAACGGAATATTAAAAAAAAATGTAATATAGCGGACGATGTTATTGGTGCACTTGACGATACTAGCGGCGTCATATTAAACCTGCCTCGTGAACTACGATCCGGACATATTTTCTACTATTGCACCCAGCCCACACAAATTAGTGAACTGGATTTTTTTCGCGAAATTTCGTTGAAATAATAAGTATTTTTCAATTTTATAATAACCATAAATCTAAATCCACGTACAATAATATATTTATTGTACTTACATTTTTGTAGGTCTAGAGACAATTGTCGTTGTTTTGAAATCTTCATTATTATTATCTATGTTACAAGATGTAAAGATTATTTTGACTTAACTTGTTCCACCAGCAAACTGACATAGCGTTACAAAGTTAAATATTTCCCGGCTTCGAAACCCACTCGACGTGCTCGTATTTCAGGCACAGACTGTCCGATATTTTAATTAAAGTTCCCTCGGCTTGCAAGTCTGGTTTATTGAAGTTCAAGTTTCCGCACTCAATGCCACATTCTAAGCAATTTGTTTGGTATCAATATAGACGTTGAGTGTATTCCATATTTAATATAAATAGTTCTAACTTCGATTACTGATGTTATCCTTTTTTAATTTTTTATCAGTTAAAAAAGTAAAAAAATATCACAAAAAGTTTAATTAGGACTGAGCAACTTTGTACATTTGTTCTATCAAAATAAAAGCACTAGAAAATTTGTGAAGATACACAAATTTTCTATTGCTTCTTTCAAACCTTTATGTGCGAGACTAATTCACAGTTTTAATTATGACTAACTGAAGCGAATTCAAATGGAACTAGATTGCGGTGAGCACGCGTCGCGGCCTTAATTAATCCAAAAATCGTTTGTCTCTAAATGAAAAGTAAAAATTGATCTACTTAATTTTTCTAAATTGAATTCTGTTTTAAAAGTAGATCTTTGGCTTGTTAACGCCATCTAGTTTTCGAGCCACGGAACATCAAAGGCGTTGCGTGCGTGCGCCTGCGCCGCGTCGCATTGCATCTCCCGAGTACGACGCGTCGCCTTCCACTTCATTCTCAGTCATTATTTTATTTCTATACATTCGCTGACATCAAACACTTTTTATTTATTCTGTATGTCGTATTTTTCGTATTTTTAGATTTGAGTGAAATCGAAATAGATCGAAAAAAATTCAAGAGCACCTATCATAGTAATTCTTTCAAATAGAATAAATATACAAAGCGTATTTGATTGATTTTACAAGGTTAGAAGCCTTATAATAACCTTCAGACATTGAACCAGTTCCGAGCATGCATGCAAGATATAAATGAATCCAACTATAACATACAACATAATGCTTATGTATTTATGACAACGTACGTTTTAAACTTATTTTTTGTAAATACGTAGACTGATGGATATTTACAGACAAGGGCAAGTTGATGATGATGATAATATCTGGAAAGCGGAATATGTCTGAAGAAACGAAACCTCAATGTAAACATTAAAGATAGGCTAAGTACCACCCAATACACGATCTCTCAATAACCCCAACGATTTAACTGTTTTTTTTATAATCAAAAAGATAATCAAATACATTTTCTTACAAAGTAACCTTTGTGTAAAATTTTCAAAAACTTTCATTTTAATAACACTTACAACTATCATTGCGAATTAACGTGTAAGTGAATTAAGCACGACTTTCTACTTAGTTTAAAGTAATAAAGTCGGCGACCGCAACGTTAACTTATTTAAGCTAACGAGTCTTTTGATACATAACTTTTTAAGTTATTACTCGAGTTATAGAAGGTTTTCCATTATTAACTAACCAACTACATAGATACACAATACGTATTTTTTTTATATTTAAACAAAGTAGCAATTGCTTGTCAACATTAATCAAATCCCGTCAAACATAACTCAGCTGCATTTATCCATTATCAAACAAATTAATCATACCTAATCCAAACATTTAGCGAAAGCTTTCAGTAATCATGATAGTGCAATTATGCCTTTACTTGAGTGCCGCAACATTCCTTAATCAAACTAATTATTAACGTATACTAATCCCTTAACATAGACATCACCGTATTACACATTCTCTTTATGAAATAATTTTGAACGACAGATGAAGGAAATTATTCTTAAACAAGAGTCCGCTAACATTGAAGCGTTAAAAACCTGTTTGGATTAATAATCTACTAGCTGTTCCCTCGCGGCTTCTGCATGAAATTATAAAAACTTTATTTTATTGTTAACATTTGTCAAATTCTTAATTGTAAATGTCTAAATACCGTTACGTTTTAATTGTAAGACTTTTAAATAAAGAAAATTTTTTTAAAAAATATACTGTGATTGCAGACATCCTATGCCACGAAGCAGTGTGTGTTTACGCTTTATTATCTTAGTATAGATGATGGTTGGACAGCACTATATGCAGCTGCACTCTAGCATAAAAAAAAATTGCAGCTCTATTAAAATACACCGCTCTATTAAACTAAACTTAAAAACCGTTGTGACTAAGCTTAGGCTGTCTCTCTACCTTTCCTTTACTGCCAAAATTTCACTACAAATGCTTATTCATCATCAATTACTTCCCTACCTGGACAGGGAAAGGAGGGGTGAACGTAAAGCGACAGCCAATGAATGCATAAGTGCCTGCAAAGGACGTCCTTTCAGAAATGCCCGACGTCAGCAAACTAACTACGAAGCTATCACCTATCTACACCACGATAGATTAGAGTATTCTTTAGTAGATCATTTGTTTATTTTTTACGCAAAACTTTAAACTTTACATTATTGTAGAAAGCGATTTATTACTCTATAACTTTAAGAAAAAGTGAAGGAATAAATTAATCCCTAAATTTAGAACTGTACGCTTTTTAACAAACTTAATTTGACAGAATCCAAAGTAACTTACTTATCACAAGTTATATCAAAAATGTTATGCTACTTAATGTATAAGAAACTTCTGTATGCCTCGAAAAGGCAGCATTATTGTATTGCTAAGGAAATGCAACAAAGACCAAAATGCAGAGACGAAAGTCTACAATATAATATGGCTGACTCCGTGAGTATATCATGCCGTACATTATGGTATACTGAGATGTGGATATAAGCATTCAGAGTGAGGTTAGTTACCCCGCAAGGCTGCGGGCGTGCGGGTACACATGCGAAGTGGAGCGTAGGTTTCCATTGAGGCGCGTACATCCTCGGTCAGTAAACAGCCCTTTCATAGCATGCGTGTCACCAGGTACCCCACTCAATGTAACGAGCATACGCATTATTTCAAAACGACTTAGTACACTTGTTGAATTTACTGTTGGAAAAATAATTTAAGTTGTGAATTTATTAAGTGAAATATAGGCCATTCATATATAACATTTTTTATCAGGAACAGCCTATTGTAGATATTAATATTGCATATTTTACTAAAGAACCAAAATGTTTTTCACTTTTACCTCAACAATATTCCATATCGTTTAGTAAGTTATATTATTATAATACGAGTACAACGTGACAAAATGTCACGTATATTCATAACAGGTAACAAGTGACGGTCACACCGGAAACCGGAAACGAATCCCACTTTCACGCTCTTCGCGTTTAATGGACCATTGCCAACACATGTTAGCTATTCCATTATTTCCCATCTACCCCTTGCAATCAGTACAAGACGAATAAAAGACAACACTAAATCATTAACGGTAATCTATAAGGAGTTTACAAGACATTAGTAAAGTCAGTTAATAAAATCCTTAGCGTTACAATATGCATGACCCATTTAGTCAATATAAGATCTTAGAATACATTTTTTATCCTTATCGTTTTGGCATCTGAGCAATGCGGGAAATTCCATGAAAGAAATTATTATGCGATAGAAATACAGCAGAACAATGCACAATCTCCGAGCGTTAGGCATATTAAAAATATCTGAGAAACGAGGAATATTTCAACGTGCATACGATGAGAACTTCTTGCAACATTGGAAAATGTAGGTATCTATTTCGAAATATCGAATTCATAAAATACGAATCAATCACACCTAAGTCACAGTGGAATTGACATATGTACATAAAAACTCACATACATAGACAAAAACCCTTTGCCCTCTTAATAGTCAGGTAAAATATGTTTTGACAATTCATTTATAATCATTCTTATTATAAACATTGGGTAATATAACCCTGGAGACCTCACAATTCAGGCAATCCCAAAATATAATTAAAGTTTACCCGTTTGTGCGGCTTTGAGCATTGTCGGTCGCGATTCCTATAATTGAACATTTTCGACCAATTCCATTTCGGGTGTACCGGATTCAATTATTTATCCAAACATTAACACGTGAACTTCAAATAAATAAAATGTTATCTAGTATCTGTATTGTATGGCCAATGTAAATTGGTAAATTTTCCCGACACCCAGAGGCTAGAAATAGATTTTTCAATACAATTTCCAAACTCCTTAAGTACCGATCTACAAACGCTGGGTATCCGACAGTCAGAATTACAGTTACTTTTAATTACATTTACATAGTGTTATATTAATTACATTTACATAGCTAAAATAACCTTAGTTCTGAAACATTTTCTTTCTAATTAAACACTCTTATGTGAACAACTTGGGCACTTTTGACAGCATTCAAACGATAACGCACATCGCTGTCTGACAACGGAAGTGTTTCGATCAACACGTTGCCTTGCCAAAATTTTGACGACATCCATTTAACTTTCATATTTCCGAAGGAAGTTCAATGTTACCAACTTGACAGCTGACAAAAAAAGATACAATACATTCCCAGAAGCAAATATTCTACTCCTTAGCCTAAATCAACAGAATTCTAAGAAGTTGTTAAAAAAAACGTTATGAAATATCTAGAAGCCAGATCTTAGTTTATTGAAGTATGAGCACGTTTATGTAGATATTCACTGTTATATACTTTTAGGTACAGCGTCTGTGGAGGAAATCTCTTCACATATAAGTTGTTCTCAACACGGAAGTAAGTCCTCGAAAAACACCTGACGAAGCCTTTTTATTCAGAAGGTACTTGATGATGACGTCACTGTGTGATAATGCCTCCTCCATGAATATGAACGATATTCTTCCTGCCATTGCAATATTCTCTTTCAAGTTTCTAATTCTATTTTACCTATAGTATATTACGATGCCGTTAACTTGACCGATTCAATTCCTGCTAAAAAATTTAGACAGGCGCTTAAAGTTTGAAAGGTACAAAAATATGCACGTTATCTAATATACTGTAATAAATTTATTTTTATAAAAAATATCCGAAGTTCTGATATTCGTTTTAAATTTCAAAAATCATGGTTTTTAAAATTCCCACAACACCCACTTTTAAAAAAGAAAACTATTTTAATGAGGCAGGATAAAACAAAAACAAAGCTCTTTCGCAATTATACAGCGGCCACGGAAGTCAGCTGGAATGATGTAAGCTCTCTAGAAATTAATTTAAAAAACCCTTCAGCTTTTGTTCTTTAAAAATATTAAATCCAAACAAAAATGCCTGAATTCATCAACAAGTACAAAATAAAATTCACACGGTATGTTGCAATATTACGAACACGATTCGAGTTAAGATAAAAATAATGATCCATTGGTTATTATTAATTAGTTTTTCCCGCTCTTACTTGTTCGAGGCATTCCAATATACTCATTTTCATATGGTATTAACATAATTTTATTACTTGTTTAAAATAACACTGCAATGACCTATTTTGTGAGCCTTGTGAAGTTATTCAGGTTAGTGCCTGGTCTTCACAGAGATGGTATGCGGGAAACAAATCTATGGAGCCCGAAATATTTTTAGCATTTATAGTTGCTCTATTTATTTAGTAATTTAGTTGAATGCTTTCGTCTAGCTTATATTCAAAGGTCTAAAATACGAAATTTAATCTATTAAAACAACCATAATCCCTTAAATGTGCGATTATGTCTATCTATCTTTGTTCTTATTATTGAATGTCTCTGTTTTTTTATCATATTCGAAAGGAAACACTGTATTCTAAAGTAAAATGAAAGTTTTTGTTACGATTAATTCTAGATAGTTCCGTGTTACCTAACGGCGTTTTAACATGACACATTATAAAATTTTCAATAAACCAATTAATAAAAAAACCGTTAAAATTGATAGTTATGAAAGTTCATAAACATATTCGTTACCTGGATATTAACTCGAAATTGACATCGCTAACATTTAATAAAAATAATGTTCAAATACCGAAAGTTGAACTCTAAATAACTGACTGTCAGACTTATCTGTACAGTTCAAATGTCAATTATATTGTTGCCTACATACTCACTGTTTTAACTAAACAGTTAGTACCCAGCTATATGTCAGCCATAAATACAGAGATTAAAAAAATCATAGCCTTATGTTTCTTTCCTGTATTAGCTGAGAGTAGGTCGTTAGTTACCGGTACTCGTGTGATCAGCGAGCAGTTCGAGCGACGGTAAAGAGTAATTTGTGGGTGAGTGCACATCGGCGGGCAAAGGCTGCGGAGTGCTGCAATTAGTTGCTTCCATGTGCACCGGTGAGACTTTAAAAATATTTACAAATGTACGAAGTAATGCTTTTTTTATTACTTAAAATAAATTCTTGTCCTATATCAAACTATTGCATTAGTAAGATGAGTTTTATCCGTATATGATCGATCTATTGCAGCTTTTAATTTCTTTGGTCATGAAAACATAATATACGTACACTGTTCCTTTAGAACTCTGGAAGTGTTTTGCAGAGTACGATACTAAACAAGTAGTCGTCTTCTTGTTTGCTCTAAGCATTAGGCTAACATACGTTCTCCTCATATGTTTTTCTATGTAATTTTTAAATCCTAGTTTTTAAATAAAAGAAACGTAATTAAGAAGCTCAAAGAAATATAATTGCTACTCCCAAAGTCACAAAGACGAACCATTCCAATCAATTATTAACGGCATTTTACTTTTAAAAATTTAAAGAATCTCAGTTATCCAACGGAAATTGTAAAAATGCAATCAAGTTTCGAAGCGAATGCTTTTATGGATGCAAGTCATCTCAATAACGCTCAGAAGGTTCTTTGATAGCGCCGTGAAATATTAAATGCAGGATCCATTGTGACGGCATGTCAGAAACGCTTTCGCATTTTATAATACAGAAGAATATGAAGACTATAGCAAAAACAATATAAAATAGATAAATACTTCAGTAACCATTTCTATTTTTCATCCTCTTAGTAATTGCGTAAGTACGGTAAGCTAATTTATAAGTTTTACGAGGGAAAATAAATTAACTTTCTAAGAACACACAAATCAGGCCATCCAAGAGTTTCGTAATTAGGTTTCCCATTTGTTTCGTTGTTTTGTTTCCAATCACAGTCTAACCTTCAAGAAAAAATCGTTGTACCCTGAAGTTTGTTAACATCTGCATTAGATATAACATTTTTAAATAAAGTTTGTAATCTCACTCACCAATGCTACTGAGTTGTTGTTCTGTTGCAGCCAACGTAGTATCGCGCTTGCGGTTGTGAAGTCGGGTCTGGGGGGCGGTGGTATGGCGTGCTGCAGTGAGGAAGCTAGCTGCTGTGCTAGCTCTAACGCCCGCGCCCGCGCCACCCGCCCCGGCCCGCTCGGCGTCGTTGCCCCCGCTGCAGCGCCACCCGCTTCTGTTCATGCAGAATTTTATTTTCAAATATGATTTTAGCTTTGTTTATAGGGATAATCAATAAAATAAGCTTAGATAATACAACTATTTATCGGTGATTATATTTTAAATCTGATCTGAAACAAGCAATCAAACCTTTTGACAAGTTTTTCTCAAAAATTATAAACACAAATTTCAACTTAGAAATAGAAGATAAAGACGGTCATACAACTTTCATGGAAATAGGGTGTAAAAAATGCACAAATGCTTTTTTTATACGTTTCATTGATTTACATTATATTAATTAGTATAAACAGTTATACGAATATTTTACAAAGTTATTGGCCCATAACACAATCTAGGCCGAGCTTTCAAATTAATTAAACCACGATGAAAGCCGATTATTCGAAATCATGAATTTAAAAGCTTGTAAAAATACCAGCGGCGATTCACAATATCGATATCCGATAAAGGTCACAGATTGGGAGATGAGTTGATTATCCATAAAATGTACAACAAAAAAGCTTTATTAATTAACGTTAAAAGCTTCAACCTCTACTACTAATCAGAGAGACGTACTAGATAATAACTAATTCTTTAGTCGAATTATGATCTTTCAGATCAGATCAACAGATTCGATCATTTTTTTTAAGAAGAAGAGAATATGTATAAATCGAAAAACAAAAGAAAATCAATATGTTTTGAAGCTTAGCTATATTTTGTAAGTTAAATCCATCAAGTCGAATACAAAGAAAAACAATATTCCTCATTTTTACATTTATTTCCGACGAATTTCACAGTTAAAATGTTTTCATTGTTAACGTAAAATGCTAACATTAAATTGGGATTTATTAGAAGTAAAAACAACGTGGAGGTAGATTTGAACTTTGCAATACTTCAGTTAGGTAATCGTTAAGAAAACAACATCTGGACGTAAAAGTTATAAAACTTTATATCCCCTTATTCACTGGAACAATATTGAAAAATATTAAATGTGTAGATATTGCTTATAAACGTAGGTATGTTCTAATAAATGCATCTTGTACCTTGTTATAGCATATATCAAAATAAGAACTTTGAATCCTTGCATTAAATTATTAGAATTTTGAAATATAAAAATGGCCTATTTTTGTGACTACAGAGCATTTAATTCCTTTCACTTAAGGTCTGAGGCTGAATATGAAATGTAGCCCTTGACCGCAAATGTAAGTGCAATACCTTTTATAATATAATTTCACTTTCTATGTTGAAAATTAAATCTAGATCAAATATGCAAAAACAAAGTATACGAGAGTATTGCACAAAATTCTAAAGCTACCATTGGGTTTGGAAAGCTACGGAACTTTCTAATTTTTTTGCTCTATATAAAGAAAGTGTCTAGCAAATTTCTTTGTAAAAAACCCCAGACACATTTCATATTGTTCCCGAAACAATATCAAAGTATTAAATTCTTGTGTTTAGAAAAATGTTTAAAGCTTGTGATATTATGTTCTCACAGATATTTATATGAGATCACAGAATAAAAAATCATTTTACACTTCATAATTCTACAGCCAAACGAACTTTTCTCTACTGGCAAAAGACCTGAATGGCGTCAGAACACAATGCGCTCTTTGCACTAATTTGATTACGGGCCACAACAAAAATTGCGTCCTAATTAAAAACTCTGGCTAACCATCTTCTAGTTGAGGCGTGTTCTAAATTAATGAAGTTAGTAAAGCGTGTCACTCGCGCCGCGTGCAAATCGAGTTTTCAATGCGGTGAGCGTGCGCTAGTGAAATTTTAAAATGATAGACTGTAGATAAAAAATTTAAAAAAAAACATATATCTAAATATATGTTTTTTTTTTTAGTTAGAAGTCTAATAAATATAGTAAACACCGAATTACAAACTAGTCAGCGAATGTATTGCTTCCACTTGCCTAATGTATTTCTTTCGTAATAAATGATGAAAAAACAATTTGTGGAATTCGTTAAAAATTGTCTGCGTCATAAATTGACCTTAGCCTCCTTAATATTGGTATTTGGGTAATAAGGATAAAAAATTTAAATTTCGATACAATTTCAACGATATCAGATAACAGACGCAGATAGAAACATTCTTTGTGCATTTTGCATTAACAAGTCAATTATTATACATGGCCCTCTTGAGATTTGTACACAAGTTACAAGCACAGGAGATAACATATCATATAGAACTAACAAAGACACACCCGCTCTTCATTCCTGCAACTTACTCCATCATCTTCGTGATTCTTGACGTCACTGAGGTGTCGTACTGCCTTTCTATCGCTCTATCTTTGGTCTGTCAAGGTATTCGTAATCTCGAACTCCATTATTGATTATAATAGGTCAAGACTAATATAACATGTCCCGTAGCCTACACACCTACAAATTGGTAGTATTACGTAGCGTCATATATGTAGATTGGCGACTTAGCTCACTGCACAAACGGTTTAGGAGCCAAATCCGAAGGATTACCTCAACGTCGGTGGCCAACTTGCTCAACATTGATCGCTGCTTTACGTTCAACTTATTTGCATAAAGTTCTGGATCGTGTAAATTACTATCTCGTTTGAATACATCTGCATATATACAGCGATCGGTACACGAATTAGGATTAATCGATGCATATAACAATAACGCTGATAGAGTACGAGATTTCCTTGAAACATGATATATTAGTAAGATACATAGTTTTACATGCTGATGTTGAAAGCAACAGTTGTCTATCCATTACACTTCCTTTTCTGTAAATAGTTAAAATTGACGGATGAAATATTGTAGTTGTGTTACTAGGTACAGCCAAAGAGTACACCCATTTAAAGAAACTTCTCTACAACTTTTAACATTTGTCACATCAACCCAAATAACACTTTGAACAACTGCAGAACTGAATGTAGTTGTTGTTAAGATAAATATCTCCGTGTAACTGGTACGTTATAAAGTTTTGAAACGGAGATGTCAGAGATGGCGGTCACAGTCCCAAGTTGCAAGTTGCAAGAGTTAGGACACTAACTATCTACTGACTGTACACGTAGAAGCAATACATTAATATTATTACACTTTTTATTCTATCGGTATCTATTTAATGCATTGCAACTTAATGTAATTTAAAGATGGTTAATTAAGTTTTAAAATATATTTAAACCGTAATAAGTAGCTACAGACAGAACAATCATAGTAAGAAAAGAAGTTAATTTAGTTGTATAAAATTTCAACGATTTCCTTTTCCAGCACTATTGAAATGGGCAAATAAATGAGGATATTTTTTTCTTATGTATGTTATTAATATTTACTTAAAACATAGGATTAAAATCTATTCATAAAAAGGAACAACTGAGAGATCTCTTCGAAACGACTCCGTTCGCGCAAATAACGCGGACGAATGAATTGCATCCGCATTGGAACAATGACGCTTTGGCTTGGGGTAGGATAACAAAAAAGTCTTCGTCATTTTACTTTCTTTAGATACTATATTGTACATATTTACTAGACAAATAGCAAATGATATTCATCTAAAGTAGGTCAATATTGGTCTAGAAATTTCCATTGAACGATTTCAACACGGAAAAGCGTATTCAGTTTTGTCGTATATCGAAGTTCATCAATTAAGCAAGCATTATTTAAAGTAATATAAGATTGAAACTTATTGCTGACATGTCTTCTGCCATCAGTTTACCTCCCTTTACTAACGTAGTGTCTACACTACCATAAATGACCACAGAGCCATAGTACAGACTATAGTGAACATACGCTGGGGTATCTGTGAATCAGCAGCATCTTCGCCGAATAGCCGCTGGCTGCAGACGTCGAGCAGCCACCAACGCGTCACGTGCTCCGGCAGGTGCCAGCACCCCGGCATCGTACTCACATAACACGCTACACTCACACTAACTAACACCAACGATACTAAACATTACACAACCTTGATATGTTTATGAAACACTGCACTAACACATTCCCTATGTCAAGTCATACGCTAAAAGTAACAAATGAAATATGTAGGTTGCGAAAAATAGGTACTAATTTAATAAATAATTATCAGCATAATTAAAAAAAGAACACAGCTCGGAGCAATATTATAACATGAAATTAAATTGTAGGGATACGTGAGAATCGCCGCAAACAAATATTGTAAACTTTACCTACACTTCTAGTGTATTAGACTGTTCAATAACTAACTTTAAAAAAAATTATACATCATATAATACTGTAGAATGATCAGAAATAAAACCTCAAAAAGGACTATCTTTTCAAATAAGGGCTGAGGGCTTTACGCGACAAGAATATAATAGCTCATTAACTCCCCGTTTTCGCAGTAAAACGAGGAGGGCGGGAGTTCATGACACGGACCTGATCAGATTATTGACTACGGTACCTGTTGGTTAGAGATGTCGACGTGAGTAATTAATAAATTTAATTTAGAGTGAATTCTTAATGGGACAGTAATTTTTATCTCTGTGTCCCTTGATAGTTTTTCTAGGTGACTGAGTCAGTATTTTTTCTTCTTCAAGGCACAGTACCAAATTAGTAATAAGAAAGACACATATATCTTTTACCTACGTGAATGAAAATAACTAGCTATGTTAATTTTTTGTTGATTACAGGTAAGCTGACCCCAAGATTGTAAGGATACACATAAATGTCGGGAGGTCCAAATCTCATGTTTCAAACCCACGAAATACATAGTACAACAAACTCACCTAATTTCAGTAAAGACATTGAAAAAAACTACTTGGTAGCACAAATAAATGTCAAAACGGCACGTAAAACAATGTGTATTGAAAAACATTTTGATAATAAAACGCCTTGTTAAAATTATCTTGACACAAGATTACGGGTGTACCATCGAGATAGTTCTTGAAAAACTTGATATAGCATTGTCACTGCGGACAAGCAGTGTGTACATAATTTATATTACTTAACAGTAAACAGTATTAATATTTATGCTTCTTAACTGCAAATAATCTTAAACATTCTTGAATAATATAGGAAAACATTTACATACCTACAATTTTTCTCGCTCATGTAACATTTTTTTTTTACTTTGTGCTATCTACGTTTAGGGATAGAGCACAAACATTCCGCTTAAAATACTTCATTGTCACAATTAACATGAAGCATTTCTCTTATTACTGATGCCTTAAAAAAAGACAAAGCGCGCATCAATGCTTACGAACGAATAATCATTTTAATGAATGAAAGCGAGAAAACCGCACGAGCGAAAAATATTTTATATGCCTATGTGGGTACTTTTATAAAAAAAACATTTAGAAACATTGTGATTTAAGTGTAAGCGAAGCGTCGTTTGTACAAATAGCTAATTGCATATCTTTTTTTCTATACTGTTACCGTAACAATAGAGTTGTTACTTAAACAGGCGTAACGTCTTTTTGTAAAACATCGAGGAAAAAAGGCAGATATAAAATTAGTCCAATTTCTGTATAACGTGAAGTCACCCAGTATCTCAAGGCAGCGTAATGTAAACTTGATTATAACGCGTGAGGCTTATCTAACTTTGCATTTTTTTACAAATTTAACCCATAAATCGTTATGAAGCTCAAGAACATTTTTTTTTAATTTGTAATAGGGAACAACTTTACAAAACGTCATTAATTTTAATAATAAAAAGAAATAAGATTATAGAAAACTTAAAGTCACATCTTTTTTTTTTCATTAATATTGCCAAACATATCAAAATGAGGAAAGATGATAGGTTTAGATTGTACCATAATTGAAAATGCTTACTCAAACCATATAAAACTAAATGTAATTCGCCAAAAAGCTAAAAAAAAAAACCAAAATATACATCGCAACTACGTATTGCATTGTCAATCAAAACATCTGGAACTAAAAGAGAAAAAAAACATCGAACGCAATCCACATGCCTGAACGTTACGTTTACAATAGCGTGTACTTCGTACATAGAGTATGTACGTTTTTGATATAACGCGCGTGACGCACGGACGTCCGAAGCGAAACGACGACGGCGTGCGACTACCGACACCCTCTCGTTCAACAGATTGCACCCTCTCGGGAAATACACCCCCCTCACTCTTTCACAAACGGAACCACACTTTTCATTGTTAAAAATCCCTCAAGTTTTTCGTCGTTTGGAAAAAAAACATTTTTGCATTTTAGATTATGCCAAGTATAAATGTAAAATATATTTTTATACAATACAAAACTGCTTAAGGCAATTACATGACACAAACTTCAAATGAACATGACGTAGTATTGCGATGCTATGGAAATATAACACATACACTAATTAATTGGCAGGAAATCTTTTCGGACAGAATCAAAACACTGTTCGGGATCGCTTGTTTATTCCATGCATTTGTTTTAGGTTTAAAAACACATGAATGAAAATTGTGAATCCAACCCTTAGCTTAGTCACACATTGGTGACACAGAAATATTCATTCTTACATATTTATTTAGCATACTTAATTCAAGTAACTGTTATTGTATTCTTCAATATATTAACATAAAATCGTAAATATTACTGGATGGACCTTTTAAAAGTTTAATCCACACAATACTATTGCATTCTTACTCTTGCAATACGCCATCACAAACTTACTACTGCCACAATCTCATGTAGATGTGCAATATATCATGTTTACATAATTGATTCATTGTTATAATGGAATAAGATTCCACACCTGTTCATTAAAGATAAAAATGTATAGACATAATAAGTATCATTTAATATGCAGTAAAGCAATGGTATGTTTATGTAAATATAAATGGATAATGCATATTTTAAAGTATATAAACTAGTTTAAAAGTTCATAAAATTGTCATTTTTTGTTACCAAGCGGGGTAACAAATTACTGTAGACATCTGACTCAAAATATGAATAGTTAGTGAGAGATAAATGAGGAAATGAAGACCCCAATAGTCATTCAGGCGTGGAAAGTTTACGTAATTGTTTACTTTCGCGTAACAACAGTACCAAAAACATAAAACACGTATCTTGTACTTAATCCCAACTTACCGGCTATAATGCCATCCATCTGGAGAAGGGCTGCCTCCAATAATTTAGCGGGATCAGATTCCGCCGATGTTGGATTATTATCGCCATCAACTAGCGTTGATTTTCCCATCTCACTTTAGTAAAAAAATATTAAACAATACAGAGTTTCTAAATAAGATTTTTTTAAATAACTACAACACTAAATAAGTTTCCACTAAATAAAAAAGTTAACTTTTGGCTAACTTAGGTCAACAAAACTTTGACAAACACAGCGATGACAGCGAATGAAAGTAAAGTTTGCTCGTGTTTGCAAAGTAACGTTTCATTTCACAAAAAACTTTTTTACTAGTTGTTTTTTTTATCGTCATAATTTCATTTATAAAATAATAAACAAAGACCACTACAACTTCAATTACTTAAAAAAAAACATGGCTTATAAAATTTGTATAGATTAAATATTACTATTTTCGTATGAATAAGTATTACGTTTTGTCTACATTTTGGTAAAATCTAAACGCAGTACAAATCTGCGTACTTCTATTAATTCAATCTAGGTACGTAGAATTCTTGTATTCCTTTTTACTTTATGCAAGTTTTACGCATTTTAATCTTTGGGAGCGTTCTATTCTATACACCTATCTATCCAGAGGGTAGGTAATGTTATTATCCTGTCCTGGCAGTTGACAGTACAATACCTGGCCAATTGCTATTTAGCCACCCAAGTTCAAATTAAGATTTGTCATGCTATACAAGCAAGGAGTAACTAAATCAATCCCTATTGGCTTAACACAGGACATTTAAGGATATTTATATTGTGAAGGGAAATAAATAAAAACCAAAATTAGATGTTTTATCTCATAGTTTATTAATATTTCAGTAGACCCTTTACCAAATTATTTATAAGTAAATAAATAAAACTACATACTTGGTAGTAAGTACCATTCCTTTAGCATATTTATATCGTCAAAGATGATAGGACGACAATTCTTTTCAACCGCAAATAAACTTTTATCATAAAAACAAGCAAAACAGCTATATCGCAAACATTTCACTATACATATATAAATAAATAACATTTTTATTTTTATATATTCTCTCTTTGTAAATATATAACTCTGAATGTGAAACACTTAAATATTCACACTTCTAAATATTTATAATCTGTTAAAACAAATTTCGAAAAAATCTTTTTTTCTTATATTTCTATACTCTTTTAGTTATTACTGTTCTAAGGCACAATCTGCTAACATGATATAGTATCTATCACTCATATTCCGTACCGGTTCCTTACGAAAAGTATTCGTATTAGTAAATATGTTATTTCTTAACCGTAACACAATAAATGTAACAGAAAAATATCAACGAAGTTATCAATCTCTCTACATTTAAAAATAATTGCTTTTATAATGATTTATCTATCTTACAAAGTACACACATAACAACTTAAAACAAAATTATAATGTTGGTAAGCTGTGATTTGGTATTAAGGTGAGGACTGCTATACTAAAGCATTTCTGTTTATAACAAGTAAGAGTATATCCGAAACCTGTTTATTATCTGTAGCTTTCGACCGCTTTGACAGTTGCATTGACACAATGTTTTGTCTGTCCTTTTTTTAAAAGACAAAATAAGTGATGCACTGATCTCTATCCCAAATGGACATGGGGTTGATAACAATATCTATTATTAGTTCGTTCGTGTCTAAAAGCAAAAATCAAAATGTCACACTTTATAGTCTGTGCATTTTATAGAGGTCAGTGAATTAATAAAAAAAGTGCTAAACAAACGTCAAAGCAGTCAAGCTACAGTAAGACAAACATTTAACTCCAACAATGTCTTCAAGTTTTAAAGACGTAACACTTGTTAAATAAACTAATATATCTGGCAATATTCATTGACAAAGAAGAAGTCAAATTCTTAAATGTTTGCACTTTATACTGTAGAGAAAACACGATTAACATTTAATTCGTTGATTATAATTACGCAAACATACCAAAAATTTCATCCTTGCCAGCAAATATTACATTTAAATGATTTTTAACAATTGTTGTAAAACCACACCCACGAAATGTATGCCAAAATATGTTTAAAAGGGATTTAAAAAATACTGGTGTATATCAATTACTATTACTTTGTAACTAGATTATTTTGTGTTTTTTTTTATTATCTCTTTGTGTCCATATCTCGATTCTATGTTGCTACCACACAAAAAATAATTTATTTACGTCAAACGATGAAAAACATTTAAAGGAATACTGCTGCAAAAATAAATCGAATATGGGTTTTTAATTTATGATTTTTGAAGAAATTAAGTAGTAAGTAAACACGTTTAAAACAATATTCGATCTATTAGAGTCGCAGTAGTTATGTAGATAATAAAATTTCTATGATTCCGTAAACCTCTTCAATTCAGAAAAAACATTTTATAATTAAGATCTCTTCTTAATTTTAATCTATAATCTATAAATATATTAACTCTATTAAATATTAAAGGCAATATCTATCGTTAGATATGGACGGATTAAGTAAAGGCGCCCAATGGGGTTACCGATTAATAATATTAATAGCTCTTAAATAAATCTATACTACGCGGTGTAACGGTAGGGACCATATAAAATATTCAAGTCTACATATAATAACCAACAATGAAACAGCAATAATATAAGAATCTCTATAAATAAATGTGTCGCTCGTTTCAGGTAACTCACTAGGCCCAGTCGGGGACGGACTAGCGCTCACCGGCGCTACGCCACTACCAACGTCAACAAAACAAAATACATAACTTCGTTGGTAAACATTTCAGTTCAAACCAAGTCAATTTCGTAAACTTAACAGGCAAGACCACAACCGATATTAAGTACTTATTACCTACAGGAATGTAAATCTCAGGGTTAACTCCAATGGGAATGGACCGGACCAAATATATAAGCTAAATCCAATTCATATTGCATCAGTGCTAAAACATATTTACCTAAACGAAAATAGTACCACATAATAAATTTAATTCTAATTTCGATAATTTTCAATCAGTTTTCCATCATCTGATTGAGCACCCAATAATAGTTAGTTGAAAAGTTGTTTATTTTTTAACAACTTTTAGTTAATAGCAGTTTAAGTCGTTGCCAATTAATAATAATAATAAAATAAATCAATTACAATATACAGGCACCGGATACAAGCACGCGATAACTCGTGATTACCAATTCTGAGGAATGTAGAACAAAACTATATTTTTGTGCGAAAAGAACACGTAAAACATCATAATGTTGAGCCTTGTTCAAATCATTGAGCAAATATGCCTTTTCCGTGATAGTTATCTCATTTTAACTTATTAATATAATAAGGCTGATATTTAAGTACACGATGTTAACTTCTAAATCTGTGTAATTTAGAATAATAAATAATTAACAACATATTTTTAATAAAATAATATTTTTAAAACTTGTACATTAAGTATTAGTCGTGGACTTGCATCACATGCATAAGACAACAAAAAATGGAATGTAGAATTTAATTCCTGTCTGTCATTAAAATCACAATAATAAACGATATTGGGAAAACAGGCTTAGCCTTTCTAATCTTGTCAACGTTCAAATGTATAAATATATTACTTTGTACATTCTTCAATTTAAGTTTTAAAAACACTTGTAAAATTGACTATCGCACCAAAATACCTCGTAATAAATTTATTTTCAAATGTTCACGTACCGTTAAGTACTTAAAATAAAATAAAAACAATAAATAAAATAAAATATTATAAAGACAAAAAAAAATTCAAAGTATCACTTCATTTCCCCACCAAAGACTCTGGTATTGGTCGAAAAATCTCAA
This sequence comes from Papilio polytes, assembly GCF_000836215.1. Lineage (NCBI taxonomy): Eukaryota > Metazoa > Arthropoda > Insecta > Lepidoptera > Papilionidae > Papilio > Papilio polytes. The sequence continues at coordinate 7,093,777 of NW_013525157.1, forward strand.
ACATGGAATGCATCATGTTACAATGGAATGTTGAATCTCGTCATTTAACAAATTTTAATTTACTTTCTAGCTAAGGGAATTCCACATCGCACCTAAATTTCCAACTATCTCATACCCTTTTAGTTAAACACTAAAATATCCATACAAACCAATCATTAACTATTATAACAACTAAATAACTTTCAAAAGTAATTTGCACTTTTAATAACAGCTTCGGGGGGACGTTCAGCGTAAGACAAATTCGAAGACTCACCTCGGCGTGCTTAACTTCACATTAAAAAAACATTTTTATAAAGTGCATTAAATGCGTTGGAATGGACATCAAAATGAAAGGTGAAGCTTCGAAGTGTTTACGTATGCACAAAAATGCGAAAAGTGCATCGGGTCAGTTGAAGTGTAACGACCCCCCTGCAAACAGTCATTGGTGACTCTTGCTGAGCAAGTGCGAGTTGAAGTCGTACACGTTGCAGCACTGCTCGCCGCAGATGTTGCACTTCCAGGGGTTGGAGTCGCAGTGGCAGCCCTTGTGCAGGAAGTACAGCGTGGAGTCGGGGAACGTAATGGAGCAGAATGTACATACGAGCGAGGAGGGCAGCAACGCCGCGTCGCCGTGCGTCGATGTTATACCCCCTTCCGAAGGAGACGCTCGCGACGTCTGCAATTACAATTTCATTGTAATGTTACAACTTCTTTAAGGTTACATTTTATTACATTACGTATAAATTGTTGGCTGCCAGTAAAACACCTTAATAACTACAATCGTTTGTAGATTTTGGAATGAGACGCGGAATATAAATCAATACAACGCATATAAATGTATCTTGTACGATAAAAAAGTCGGTTAGTGATAAACGGCTAGTTTTTTTTTATTATCCCTTCGTTTGCACCACTCACTGCTATTTTATTATTGTAGGAAGAGGTGGAGTTTGTCTCGTTGTAATGAACAAGGGTATTTTTCCTAAAGTGAAAAACTGATTTCCACGACTGTACTTGTATTTTTTATTTAATTTTTTTCCAATGGTATATTTGTTTATTAGTGTAAAGGTGCTACGCTTACAAACCACGTAAATAGTTTGTCATGATAATTGATGTTAGTATACAAGTTTTATAAAAATAAAATAAAAAAACAACCGCCTCATTACAGTAGTTATCTTGGAGGCTCGAAATATCGCACAAGTATGCGCTGAACACAACTTTAGATGTAACTGGAGGCGTCGATGACCTTAACATAGTATAAAAAAAATAGTTAAAGGTCCAAGAAATGCAAAGTAAACATGACCTTTTTAATTTTAGTTTTCATAAAATACTTTAATAACTTTGTATAAATTGCGATCAATAGCTAAATTTGAAATATAAAATAGAAATGATACTTACATTATTTCCTCGGGACCTGCCGCGGGCCGATATGCGTCTACGCAGGTCTTCTCGCAGGAGGCTCTTGAGCGGAGAGACTTTGATGAGAGAGGAGAGGCTGGAGGACACGCCGCGCTTGTCCACGCTCGCCTCGCCCTCCCGCTCCCCGCCGCCATCTTCCTGTGTGTTGGGTTCCTGAAAACACATTGTAATTTATTTAATTTCTCTATACCAGTCATCGGCAAACTCGTAAGAAAAATATGAATATTACAACAATAAAAAAAATTGGGAGTCAAATCTGCCTATATAGTAAAACCTAATTATACTAAGTATTACTTAGTTAAATATAATATTTAATAAGTATTTTTTAATGTGAACAAACAGAGAGTTAGAGTCGCACTTAAGGGGTCAAAGAGCGATATGTAGCTCTGGAGCCAAATGTCGGTCACTACTGTATACTATAAATTAATATCAAAAGAGAAAAGATAGAAATATAACACTTAAAACCAAAACAAGACTGATTTAAATAAAAAAAGGGTTTTTAAAATTGCTTAAAAGTTTTATCAATTGTAAAGATGACTTTCTTGTATTTTATAATATTTCCTTATTTTATAAAGGTTGTAAAAATTACTGAATGGATATAAAATATAGATAGACGTAAGCATCAGAGGTTAAAATATTGTCTGACCAGAATTTAGTTTTTTTTCCTTATACATAATATATTCGGACTTCTTAAGAAGTCATTCTAATAAAAAACTACAAAGTAGTTAAAACACGCCACAAAATGTTTCGTAATAGTATAGTTACTTTTAAAAATCACCTTTATCTTAATGATAGAATTTCTTAATTTGTAAATTAGGATTTAGTATTACATTAATTACTTCAATTTCCTTTTATTTTATAATTATTTCATTTCATTTTGACAATTAAATTATTGCTTAATAGTGTCTCATTACGATTTCTAATTAGTACATTAAAAAGTAAACCCTATAAAAAAACTTTATTGTATTTAATACTTGTAATCATTACTTAAAATTATTTGAGTAAGAAAAATTTGCGATTACATCAGCATAGAATACACTATATTATTTCCAAAATCCTTGTGCACTAAAAGGGTCACTAATAATTGGTTCAGCCTTTCCAATCATTATATACAATACAACTTGCAGAGAAACATATTAAAACTGGTTTTTTTAACATTATTACATAAAAACACTCCAATTTTCTTGTATGAATATAAATAATTTACCTGTTTAATGGGTATGAGAGTAATAGATGGTGTAATATTGGTGGGAAGACCAGCTGATAAGGAGCTACTGGCCACAGCACTGTCCCCCGACTGCGGTGAACTTGGGCCTTCCCCATTCATGCGCAAATCTGATAACAACATTTACCGAATAAAATGAAATGAGAAAAAAACATAACTAATTGTGATATTATTATGACATAATATTAAGTTACATTAAATGTGAATGTTTAATAAAATCATTTCATGCATTCAAATTGACATAAGTATTAACATTTGTGCATTTTTTTCATAACAAATGTTTAATATACTAATATAATAAAAAGGACAGATTTGTATTTTTGTATGTACTAAAATAACTCAAAAAGTACTGGGTCGATTTCAAAAATTCTTTCACTATTGAAAAAGCTATTGTCAGTAAGTAACAGAGCCTAATCATTTTATTACTTTTTTTAATTTCACTCGGGCAAAGTCACAAGTATTACTTATAAAATTGAATAAAAACAAAATTACCTGAATTCCCTAAATGGTTGGACTGGCCAGGTGAATATGTTTCGTTGTTATCGGGCATTGATATTTCTACATGGGGTGTCAAATAATGCATAGGAGGTGTAGCATTATCTACAGACCGTTCACCATTACTGTCACCACTATCCGAATAAGCAGCAGCAACAGACACCGAGAGTCCGGACCCCAGTGACCCTAGCGCATTTATTGTACTGGGATCCATTGTACCATCAGCATAAGCTGCATTTGCAATACCAGCGGCCAAAAGTGACACTGAATTATTCCCTGGACCGGGATTATCTAAATCAATGCCATGCCTGTAAAAGAAAAAAAATGTTAAATAACATAGTAATTGATTAAAAAGTTCTAAAAAAAAACAACTATACTTTACCTGTTAAAGAAATGAACTCTCAAACTTTTCATAGTAGGAGCGCGGTAGCTACAGAGTGGGCAAGTCTTAACAAGGTCATGCTGACCAACATGTTCATTTTGAAAATGTGCACGCATAGCTATTTGTCGTTGGAAACCTCGATTACATATTGGGCAATGATATGGCAAGCTTTTCGTGTGAGTTGTAAAATGTTCTGCTAAATGATCTTTCCTGAAGAATCTCTTTTGGCAAACGCGACACTCGTATGGTTTAACACCGGTGTGTCGCATTTTATGCCTGCGCATGTTAGCGCCATTTGAAAACTTCATATTGCACACATCACATTCGAAAAGTTTTCTGTGCGGTCTCGCGTCCGCATTTTGTGCAGCTGCCACATTGTTGTTGTCCGGAGAGCACTGGGCCATATGTGTTGTTAATGCTCTACTACTGAGAGTACTGAAACTGTTGCAAGTTGTACATTTTAGCAATGTACTGTTTCCCCTTCTTGGGGTATCTTTACTTGCTGTTGCTACCTGAAATTTACAATAAATCCAAATAGAGATAACATATATTAAAATTATCTTACCCAATAGTATATAATTACTACTTATATCATTAATAAAAACTATATTATAGGCTATTTACAACAGTAATAATAATTAATTACAATGAGTTGTAATGAAAAATATACAACACATAACAAATAGTTATGATACAAGAAACAGGTTCAATGTAAACATTTGTTATCATTTTTTAATCATCAATGTAAAAGAACAAGGATATTTTTTTAAATTATTAAAGCATATTTTCAATCTCTATTACTGGATATAGACTTAGGTTAACAAAATATAAACATAATTCATGTAGTATTTTAAAACTATAGGATATTAAAAAGATGTATAATTTTCAAGTGTAATACTGACCGGTTCATTTTTAACTGTGGTTAAGTTCGGCGACACCGTGCCTGAATCGGCCTCTGTTTCCCCTTTTGATGACATCACATTACCAGGTCGCGGCCTTTCTGATCATCACTCTCCCTCCTCGCGCGTCTACGAACATAAAGTAAAAAACTCGTAACACATTTACTATTTCCTACGTTTAAATGTTCTAACACGAAGTAATATTTGCTCCGTAATCAAAAAATCACGATATAACTTAAACTTCAAAGAATGGCGAGGTGACCCATTTACGAAAACATACGAATTATCGACTCGCGATAGACTATTTATAAACGTTATCTATTGTATCCTATGCTTATCCTGTATAAGCAAAGCAAAATATGTAAACTAAAACATGAATGTTAAAAAAATAAATGAGCAACACAATTTGCTTACTTGATAGTCTGTCTTGATACGTCGACAGGCTGAACAGCGGTAATTTAGGGAGAGATCGCTATGTGGCCTAATTCAATGCTTGAACTCTATGCACAAAATACGTGTTACGCGAATAACTGTATATGAACGAATAAGTGGGTCTCTACCATGAGCTCATAGTGATTGAACACAAAATTACGTTATCACACTTGAATTGCTTTATTAAATTTGTATATGTATGAAAAGAAATCACAAACATTTAACCATGCCCATTCTGTAACACTACCTACTTTTGCTTGACTGCGAGACGAGACTGCGATGGACTGGACTTCGATGTGTTCGTTCGCATTCGGTTCGGACTAGGGCTGGATTTGGATTTTCAAAAATAATTTTACCTTGGAAATTTGAATTGTCTTTATCACATTATATTCAAAATTAAAATCTTGTTATCTTTTAATGACTGAGATTAAGAGGTTAGCGTGTTTATGTACCATTTTTAATGAGAGCTTCAATTATTTTGGCATTTTATTTTTAACCTTTTAGACTATTTTGAAAACATTTCCAAATATATCTATCGGGATTTCACATTTTTATTGGAAATGACGATTTTATGGATTTTCTAGTTTGATGATTTAAAAATAAAAAAAGGTAAGTAAAAATTTCATAATTTATCTTCGAAATCCAACCCTGGTTCGGATAAGTCAAACTGTGGTTGAGTGTTATGTCTTTTTTATTTAATAAAATAGACCGCGTTTGGTAAGTCTGTATTTATTTTTTTTGAATCATTCATATAACTTTCGGCACTTCTAGACTAAAGTCTAGAGCTTGCAATAGCATAGTTAGTTTAAATTGAAGACTTAGAATGCTGCAACTTACGAGTTTATAAATATTTTCTTAGATTCTTTGTGTCGGTAGGATAAAATCTTAAAATACTTAGACCCCTAGACCTAGTATTTGCGATAAGTCCTTCTCTTAGTTTTGTAATTTTAATATTTTTTATTTCAATATTTTCATAGTCAAGTCAGAGAGAGTCTTATATAATCTGTTAGCTTCATGTTTTGATCAAATAATAATGCGTCTTAAACATTATTTTATCTATGAACCTGTCAAATGCTCAATTTCATAAAAAAAAAAAACTGGGACTGGAATATTGACGAATATTGAGATAGATTTGGTTTTCATGATTAGCGTTACCGTAATATGTTAATAGTAGAATCAGATAGAAAACGAGAATTTCAAAGATTTCGCGACAGAAACTGAAGACAATAACGCAAACATTTTAGGAATGTAGTAAAATTTCACTTTTACTACGTCTGTTATGATACATTTCAAAACGGAAGTATTCCATGAAAACTTTATAACTTTTGTTTAAACGCAAATAAAATGTGTTCTCCCTCGATCTTATCATTTTTTAGTCAGTGGCGGTTATGGATTAGACCTTTCTTTATTGCTTTATATTTTATATTAGTTATAATCTTAGTACCGTTATTGGTAATTCACTCTATAAACAATGGGTTTACGAAATCTGACCAAGGTTCATTAGTTGCTGGTGGATTCGTTTTGATGGCTTTACCAATATCTATATGGCAAATAACGCAACATATTGTTCATTATACGAAACCATCGCTTCAAAAACATATAATCAGGTACTGATACTTTTAATTTAATTAAGAAAACTTTTATTTTGTGCTTTAGTCTTTTATTGTTACAATATCCTTTAACTACAGTAGATATTTCTTGTAAAAGAACAATCCAACGATTTTTGTTTGACTAGTTAGTAGTTAGCACATCTTTTGTGTGGTTCAGATTGACTAATATGTTTTGACACATTTTAGAATACTATGGATGGTTCCAATATATGCATTAAATGCTTGGATTGGTTTGGAATTTCCTGAACAATCTATCTACATGGACTCCTTGAGGGAATGCTATGAAGCCTATGTTATATATAACTTTATGATATATTTATTAAATTATTTAAATGATGGTCAAGAATTGGAAGCAGTACTTGAAACTAAACCTCAGGTCTACCATATATTTCCTTTATGCTGTTTAACACCATGGGAAATGGGGAGGTGAGTATTTTCTTATAATTATATTGTTACTTGCATTTAATATACCTTTTAGATGTTTTTATATGAATACATTACTATTGAATTCCCTAAAATAAACTATAAAGAGTAATAATTTTATATCTAAAAGTAAAAAAAATGTTTTGTTTGCTTTCAGTGAATTTGTGCATAATTGTAAGCATGGAATACTGCAATATACATTAGTAAGACCATTGACTACAGTAATATCAATGATATGTGAATTATGTGGTGTTTATGGAGAGAGTGACTTCAGCTCCAATGTAGCCTTCCCTTATATTATAGCTATAAACAATCTGTCACAGTTTGTGGCCATGTACTGCCTTGTGCTGTTCTACAGAGCAAACCGTGAAGAACTTAAACCAATGAAACCAATTGGGAAATTCCTTTGCATCAAAGCTGTTGTATTCTTCTCATTCTTGTAAGTTTTAACATACTTATTGACTTAAATATAAGCTAAATTATGTATTAAAGTAATTTTCTATAATAGTTAGTACTGTTCAGTTAATATTTAGCATCTGTGTAAAATTTTAATTGTCAGAGCATCTGTAGGGTTTTAAGAAACCTATATTGATAGAAATAACTAATTTGTATAGTTCTTTATTGATATATATAAAGTTTTTTTTCTATTAAATGTTTTTTTCTGCTTTGTTTTCACAGTCAAGGTGTTATTATCAATATTTTGGTATTCTGCGGTGTGATATCAACAATATTTGATATATCTGACCAAGATAAGATAAAAGTTATATCTTCAAAGTTACAGGCAAGTATTTTTGAATGTTTACTATTTTTTATATATACTCATCTGATGTAAACCGTTAAATCTATGATGAGATCTCTTAAGATGTATTTTTTTATTGATTACCTCAATATTAGTTTAAAGGAAATGTTCTATTTGTTCTTTCTGACTCTCCTCTACATCTATGCGAAATTTTAATTTGATCTGTTAGTCAGTTTAGGCTACAAACTCTAACAAACATTCATCCATCCATTCATCTAAACTTTCACATTTATAATATCAGTAAGATTCTTTTTTACTGTTTTAGGATTTCCTTATTTGCATTGAAATGTTCTTAGCAGCGATAGCTCATCACTACAGTTTCTCATACAAACCGTTTGTGTCTCCATTTGACCCCGACCGCTCCTGTCTCGGCTCGTTTTTGGCGATGTGGGATGTTTCTGATGTTAAACGTGACATAACTGAACATCTTGGTGTAGTTGGTATGTATTTTATACTTTTGAGTTGAAAATCCTTTTAATCCTTCATGTTTGTAATGTTTTGATGTAGAATTAGTTAATACTAAAATAAACTTTACTAGGATTTTTTATCTGTTCTCGATGCAAACATTAAAATAATTTTTATTAACTATTTTATAATATAACAGTATACAATATGTTTATAAAACATTACTATCCGTTTTATTATCTTTTAAAAAAACAGACAACATTTTTCATACAAGTATTAGACAGTGGTATTGCATGGTGTAAGATTATGGATCTGGGTATCGGTGAAATCTAATTTCCATAACAACTTGTTGGGTCA
>NW_013525157.1:7102994-7161105 GCF_000836215.1 Papilio polytes
ATTGTTTATTTTTTAGCAGTGACAATACAATTTCATCTGTTTGATGTATTATAAATTGTATTTGCATGAAATCACAGAAATTACTATATAAATTAGCTAGTCATCAGATCTAGATAGTTTATAAGAAATATATATACATAATATAACTTGTTTAATTGTGATATACCTTATATATGATGTATATATATGATAGTTGCATATAAAATCGCATACATGTTTTTTTAATGTTTTGTTGTCAAAAATTTACTATTATGTATTGCTTGTATGCATTTTAAGTTGTGATATTGCACTTTATTGTTAAAACAACATTTAAATACAGATATTTAATATGTTTATGTTATTACGATTATTAAAATAAATGATTTTTATAATAATAGTGTTTTATTATGATGTAATAATCAATTTTAGTCGCTTTGATGAAATTACCAGACGTGAAAAATAAAAGTTACATGTGAATATACATTTATTTAAAAAATCATTATTAAGCATACATTAGTAATTATTTAGTATTTACTACTTAATAAATAGAGCACAATGTACATAAACAGTCAATATGCTTTATGACTTAAAATGGTCCCAAACATAATTGAATTAAATGGCTTAATAGTAAATCAAATTAAGTATTATTTCACTTGAAGATTAAACCTTATTTCTATATAATACTGAGCATAAGTTTATTGTACTATAATAAATCAAAATTAATAACATGCCATTATATTGTCTTATTGCACTAGTTTACATCTATTTTTATGTACTTTGGAGGTATTTTTAGTTTATGTTTTTATGCCTTATGGAGACATCACAGTAATATCGCAAAACAGAAACTAGGTTGATTATTATTTGTCCTTTTTCTGGCACACCTTACAAACTACTCTTTTACATAACACATCATATAAAATTGCATTATTCATATTATTTGTTTTATCTTGAAAGGAATATCTAGAACATTCCTCTGCGATCTCTTCTTAATAAATATCAAGATAAAAGATTATAAAAATTCATATATCTAGCCTAATATAAAGCCTCTGAGGTAACTATATTATGAATATTAAATTATTCAGATATGTAATACGAAGCCTTTTATTAACAGATTATTTAAATATGTCTATAGCTTAATTTAAATAACTTTACATGTTAGATTATTATTTATTTTTAGCCATAACAAAAGTTATCCTTTAAATCTTATCGACACATTTTAATTCATTTCTTGTTCTATTAAAATTTTCCAAAGCGCTCAAACCAGCTTTGAGACTGTTCATTTCAATTTTATTCCAAAGTGTTCCCATAATTATGTAATAGAAACAAAGACCTGTTATGACAATTTTAATGAAATCAGCGAATACATTATTGGGCCAAAAACCTACCGTACCTAGAAGAAACATAAATAGAAGTCCACCGCAAGTCAGAAATAAACGTTTCGATTTTGTTATAGTTATTTTAGCGTCTTCACATACTTTTATAGCTTGATCAATAGTATTATCGAACCGATCTTCAGCACTTTGTTGTCTATGACTTGTTTTTTTATCAGCACTCTCTCTGATCCTTAATTCCAAAGAAACAGCATTGTGATCGGAATAAGAAAATTCTTCACCCGGTACTCTGTCTTCCAATGGATTTCCGAAATTCACAACATCAGCCTAGAAAACAAAACAATTTTAAAATAAACCTGATTTGGAGAAATTCTGATAATAAACTAAAATGTATTGATGAGGTCTTTTATGTTACTGTATAATCTATATATTCCTAAACTGGAGGTCAAAAGTGAGAGGGAGAAATGGCTTATGGGAACTTTTGTCGGTGTAGTTTCTTGATATTTGTACAAAAATATGTTTAAAAATCCCAGGTTACGTCTGTCTTTAGGTTTTAAATCTATGGTCCTCTTTATTTTGAAAATACTTAAATAAAACTGTTTCCTTGTAATAAGTATCACACATTAAAAACAGTAATTAAACATTAAATTAAAATTACCTCCCAAGAATTACTCAGTTTGAAAAGTATATGATCAATTCTCTTCCCTTCTGGTGCAGTTTTAGTCATCTTTGCATCGGAATAACTGTTGTTGATATTATCGCATGTACCGGACGCTTTGGCAATGGCAGCATTGTTGCCCTCACACTTCATAATGTAAGGATCCAATAATACTGGCAGCTGTGTTAATAACCTAAAAATAAATTAAACCTCTTGAGTAACATTAGGAATCATTTGTTTCCTCTTTATAATATTATTACAAGATGTTGAAATTAAAAAACATAGCCTATGTAATGTAGCTTTTTAATGGTGAAAGATTTTTTGAAATTGGTCCAGTTGTTTTTGAATTATTACAATACATACTAAATACAAATATTTCCTCTTTATGATATCAATATAGACTAATATAAAGAGTAAAGATTTTTACTTTTTTATGTTAGAAATAAACTTAAAACTAGTGGGCTAATTAAAAAAATGGTTTTAATATCACTAACGAACTGTACTTAATTATAGATTTTTTAAATTCCGTGTGGGTGACGATAAGATAGTTTGACATATATCAATAAAAAATAATAGTAGTAATAATAGTTCCATAGTATGATAAAATTAACTGGGTATCAAAAATGATAACACATATAAAAGGTTAAAGTTCAAATTATGGATAAAAAGCATTTTTTTTCTTCAATAAGAATTAAATAATTCATTACCTTTGTTTTTTATCACAAATGAACTTCAATATTTAAGGTATTGACTAAAATCAATCCATGCAATAATAATCTTGTACTTTTCAACAATTTTCAACTCTTTTTATTGGATAGGTCAAATTTGCTTATAAATAACTAGTCGTACTTGCGACTGCTCCCGTGTGAAATTTAAAAATAATAAAAACATAGCCTATGTTACTCACTGTTAATGTATCTTTATAATGTTGAGAGAATTTTTTAAATCGGCCCGGTAGTTTTTGAGTTATTTCAATACATATTAAAATACAAATCTTTCTTCTTTATCACATTAGTATAGAAGTATAGATAATTAAAGACAGATTATACCTGAAAGACAGATCTCCGGGAGCAGTGTTCAAATCTCCCGCAAGTATGGATACATCAGCAGGACATGTGGTAAGGTTAACAAATTCCGCAGTGGAGTATGCTTGCAGCACCCTGTGTGCTAAGTACATATCATCTTCATGATATTCTGCATGCAGCTGCAAAAAGAAAGGTACAAATAAATGTAGATTTCATATTACTATCTATTGTCAAAAGAGTAAGCAGCTAACTTTAAGGTGTAAAATAGCTGTCTGCAATAATTAAGGGACCAAAAAGGTATTATGTAAAATTATTATTGTACTTTAACTGTAGAGGATTGTTTTTTTATATTTATAACCATTTTTTACCTAAAATCTAAAAGGGTTAAAAGCTACAAAAATGAGTGATAAACTTAATTCAACTAGATATGGAGTCTTTATCTTTCATCTATGAACATATACTAAAAATTATCTACAATCTTACTTAATACTATAAATGCGAAAGTTTAGATGGATGGAGGATAGTCTGAAAAACACATAGGCTACTTGCATTTAATTTTTTATTCCGCGCGGACGGAGTCGCGGGCGAAATCTAGTATTATTATAAAATAACTTACATGTGTGCAATATACATTTATTAATTTATCTTCATATATAATTCTACATAGGCCAACCCCCTTCCCTCCGAACCAATCACCATGATGTATCTTGTGAATATAACCATTGAGCGGCCATTGATGGAAAAACACATCCTGAATCAGCCATTTAGAAAATACACACAAACCCGATCCCAGAACACCACTGAAACATATGTAAATTGATATTTACAAAAGTAAAAGTGCTGTTTCTAAGAAATTAGTATAAAAAGCTTAAAAGAATTCATGCAAGATAAATCAACAAGCAGTAAGTTTCTATTATACAGGGATACAATAGAGTAGTGCTCTAGAAAATATAGTATAGCTAGGACTGTGATAATTCAAGATTTTATTTACCTATAAAAGTAATGAGAGTAAGGAAGAACTTCTTTAAGGCTATCTTTTAAAAATAAATAATCTTTTTCGCTCCATATCTCTTGAAGGCACACAATTGTATGAGAACTTTGCATAAGATATTTTGCAATAGCTTCTATTCTTTCTTTTCTATTTTTTGATACTGCCGGTATTCCCCTGAAATATTCAATAAAATCGTTTACAAATCTATTTTGTGGTGTTCTACATTTATGAACAAAGACAAGTCATATTTACCAGCAATTCAAGGTGAAAATATTTAAGGTGAAGTCCATCTTGTCTTGGTATTTACTGTCTTAATTGTGTTTGTATCGTCTGTTTTATTTAATAAAGAATATTGACTAAAGATCTATTTCAGAATGGTATCAGATACATCAAGTTGTATACTTATGTACAAGGCCAAAACAATTATCAGTATTACTTATTATGGTATTTTGTATTTCTTGTAAGAAATTAAAGTCTGCGTGCGTGGAATAACGAGATTTTGATTCGAAATTACAGCTGATATTTACATCTGTCAGCGTGATATTTGTCATTCAATGTTGCATGTATTGCTATATGTCTAAAATACTATTTGATAGGCTGCGATCAGAATAAGTCAAATTAAGAAGTACAGCAATGATTGAAGTAATGCCATATATTTTTTTGCCTTTAATCAATAAATTGTATAAACAAACAATCATACAAATGGCGAAGGCTTAATTTTATAACAAACTGCAGGGTTTGATTTCTTTTTGTTTAATAATTCTTCATATGAGATTCTAACAAGTGTAAAAATCAAAATTCTAAAGAAAAAAAAAAGAATCAATATTTAACGTTTCTTTTAATTAAGTCATTTTTATTACTGTCTATCTTTCAATATTTTACATTCATTAAGGTCGGTTTCAGTTAATCCAGCTAGTTTAAGTGCAGTCGTCACTTTTAAGGTATCCTTATCCTTTCGTTGTTTACGTCCAGTTGCTAAAGATTTTACTTTTCTTTTAGGCACAACTCCATTTTCATGTACTATCAGATGCTCATTTAGTTTTGCCTAGAAAAAAAATTAATAATTACCACAATGAACACCTCAAGAAGCTCTCACTGGACAGTTGGAATAAGGGTCCGATTCAAAAGGCGGTTATTTTAGAAACCGCACGAATAGTGAGGAGGTTCCTGTCTCTGCAGCCCTGACCACTGGTTGCTTGAGTCATCGGATTCCGCAGCCGGTGGTGCTCTATTTTTTATATAATATGTTTTATTTTATTTTTATATCAAATCTTGTAAAATGTATTATATAGAGAATAAGAAATAAAGATATATGAAAAAGTAACAAAATCCGTTTTATAATCTTGACTGCAATTGAAAAACAAATTACCTGACTGCTATATTCTGCTTGACAAATGTTACAAATATGTTTGATTTTTTTATGCTTTACTAATATATGTTGCGTCAGATTACTGTTTCTTGAATACCGCCTGGAAAAAGATATGAAAACAAAATTAGCACAGTTTACAATGTTTAGAATGAATGGAAAGAGGGTTTCTAACATTTATGCAGATACCTGAAGCAGTTAGAATAAGGGCAGGCAAATGTTCTTCTTATGTTTTCAGAATTAGAATGAATCTTTAAATGTCGGATAATATGAATCCTTTGAGTATAAGCTCTTCCACATTCATCACAAATATATTCTGTAACACAGCATTTAATAGATTATTTATTATAAACATTTACAATTTATACAACTACAAATGACTTTAATTACATTGGGATTACACACAATAAGGTGAATCTAGTGTATTGTACATACTTTTGGCACAATGTTCTGATTTTCTATGTTTTTGATACCTGGACCATTGATTAAATGTGAAGGAACATACATCACAGGTATATGTTTTGTGGCATCTCATATGTCTTTTCTTTTCATAGAGTGTTACAAATTCTTTTGAACATATTTCACAGCTGTAATTTAAAATCAAGTTATATTAAAACATTTCTTTATCTCTCTTAGAAAACTTATTGAGGATTACAGAAGACATATTTGAAGTTTCCGTAGGTGCAGAAATGATAAGTGAAAGCTGTTTTATTTAATTTATATGAAGAATTTTGTAACCTGAATGCTTTAACTCCATTATGCATATGCATGTGAGCACTCAATTGATGCTTTTTCCTACATTGTGCTTTGCAATAATCACACACAAATGGTAAATTAACCACATGTTTTTGTCTTATATGTTTCTTTAGATTTTGTCTATTTGAATAAGTTTTAAAACATTCTGGACAACTGTAAATAAAAAGGAACAATTAGTGAAGTGTTTATTTGATAAATACTTCCAATATCTTTGACAATTTTTATTTTATCTTTCATATTAGATACATAAAATTAATTTGAATTTACACATACCTGTATATAATGTTCTTTTTTTCTTTTTCATGCGCACTTGCTATATGACGATTCAAATGACTTTTGTTTGAATAAACTTTATTACAATTATCCCATGAGCATTGAAAAGGTTTCTGGAACACAATAAAAACTAAAAAATATGTTTGTATTAGATAGAAAAAATATAATTAGTATTATAACTTACTATATTTAAATGACTTAGCAAGTGTTGTTCTAGTCTATATGGTCTATTGTATTTATTGTTACAACCAGCATGATTGCAGACATATATTTTTGCGTCTTTACTGGACATTTTAGAAAATTTGCAAATTAACTAATTTTATTTATAGCATTATAAATTACATCTTAGTATGTTTTATAATTTCGTTAAACGAGAAAAACTGTTCTTTAGAAAGCATAACATTTCTCACATATAAAGTAATTAAAAAACACCGAAACAACAATCTTGTTCAACTTATTAATTAGCTAAACTACTATTTACGACAAAAAACGACTGCAAGTATTCAAAGTGCGATTTGAAATCCACATAAAACATCAAATAATGTGCTATCCTCTATGTTTGAAATCGGATAGGGAATAGTTTTTAATTTCAATTTTAAGTTCAACAATGGCATTGGCAATGGATTGACATTGGCATGGTAAGGCATGGCATGCAGCATGGCAATGACAGCTGTCAATACAATTGTTCAGATTTTTGCGAATGTTATAGACCGACAAGGATATTTGGCCTGGTAGGTATAGGTCAAACTCACTAGCGCTCCCCCTGTTAACGACAAAAAATTGTCACTAGGTCGTTTTTGTAGGGCAGCTTTCAACATTTTTTTTTATATTTCATACCATTTTCTGTAGCTACTTGGTTTTTATACTTTTTTTCTAATTTAACGAATACCCGTTTTCTGACAAAACTGACTGCGATAGCAGAGCCTGTCTCATCGGGCCAGATATTCTTGTTTCACTATATCCAAAGCTCATATATTCCGTTTTGGCGCTGCTGTCGTAAATAAGCCGCCATCTTGGGAGGCCATTATAATCCGCCATATTTACATCATAGCCCTTTCATTCGGATGATTTTTTCACAATAAAATTACGACATACTCGCATGACATATATTTTCTGTCATATATAATTCTAGTGGCTTTATGCTTTCATTGTTTTTTGTTTCAAAGTACTAAGAGAATACATTTTACCGAGAAATTTACATCAGCTGTCGTACGTAAACAAAGGGAATGTCAATAGCAGTAACAGTGGAACACAAAAGTGCGTTGTGACAATATCAAGCATAATGGATGTGGATGGTTCAGCTATTTCTGGGGAGATAGACCAAAATTTGTTATTACAGTTCAGTTGTATGAATACAACTGACCGGGAAGAATTGATAGGACAAATGCAGAGATTGTTGGGCCCCAGTTTAAATTATAATACAGCAAGTTTCTTTCTGGATATGAGTAACTGGTAAATAACAATTTGAAGTATTTTATATTCCTTGATATTGTTAAACTACATTTTAATTTAATCATTTAATCTTCCTCAGGAACCTACAAGCTGCTATTTGTTGTTATTTAGACTACAGTTTACCTCCAAAACTTCCATCCATGTCAGTAAAGAGTGCTCAAAATCCGGAAACTGCAGTTAGTCCAGGTTCTTGGTAAGATTCAAAAGTAAAACAATTTTCATTCTGTTTTATATTTAAGCTTTTATGACTTTTGTCTACAATAATTTATTCTTTATTGACAGAATTTAACATTTTGCAGTTTAACTTACATGACAATTTTGCATATCTGTATGTTCAATTAGTAATTTCATTAAAACAAAAAGCTGATAATGTTAAAGTTTCTGATTACAGTTTTGAACAAAGCTGGAGTATTACCAATTCAGGAGCAGAAACATGGCCCGGCAGCTGTAGACTGATCCATGCGGGGGAACATTTTGGTGGATCTCCGGCATACCTTCCTGCCTTGCCCCCGGGACACTCGGTTACTGTGACCATGCACTTAAAAGCACCCAATACACCCGGTACACATAGAAGTTTTTTCCATGTAGTGACTGACAAAGGTGATCAAATAGGAGGTAAATATGAAAATGATTTGTTGCTAATGGCTCATAATCTATCAAATTTAATTTTAGATGTAGCTGAAATTCCATAATTTTTTATTAGTATTTTGACAATTTATTTTGTTACTCAGACTTTCAAACAAAAACTCAAATGTGTACAAGTACAATTCAACTGTTAAGTTTTACTAATTACAATATTTAAATATTAATTACTGTACAAATAGTAATAGTTGAACCTAGACAAGCAATAAACCTCTTTAAATTGGAGTCATTGTCTGATCCCAATCTATATAAGCGAGAAACTCACATTAGAAGGAAACCTATGCAAGTGAAAAAAACATTGTAGTACCTTGAACTTTTGTTTATTCAGCTTCAATTTTCATGTACTAATGCATCCCATCAAGTTTTGTTTATTTTTGCATAGATATAAGTTTATCTTGTTCCCATTTCAGATACATTATGGTCAGAGGTAACAGTGGAGTCGGAAATGACTTTAGCACTTGCAGATCAATTAGCAGCTCTGCCTGTACCTAGTAGTAGATTGGATGAGGGTATGTCTCAGGTGTGTATAGCTTTAATAACTGTTTAATTAAGAATCAAAAATTCCTGCAGTATCTGACTAGTTTATTAACATTTGCGCCATAAAATTCAATAAATGCATTCTACATTTTTAATTAAACTTTTTGATTTATGAAATTAAATGACTATAAATCAACGTTCAGAAATTTCTAGTAAAAATAAGATCTTTAACAGTACCTTTATATTGGGCTCATATTATGATATGGTAAACTTGGATTCAGTTAATGGCAGGTTGCATACATAAAAAATGTAATCACTTAATTTGACAATTTTTTTTTAATCTTCAATTTTTTCATGCTGTAAATTTAATGTTATCACATTGTTTTTTCAGGTGCCATCACAAGATGACCAAATGTGTTGATGAATTGAAAATAACATAATTCTTTGAAATCCATTATTTGTTACAAAATGCATCTTTAATTATTCAATATAATACTGTAATATGGTTGCTATAGTTATAGAGATTATGCTCGTGTAGCAATATTACTTTGTTTCAACATAAAATGGGGCTAATAAACACATTGTACAAAATGCTATTGTAATATACGATAGTTATTTAATATTTGTAAGGCAATAAGACTTGTGAATTTGTTACTGTATTAATATTATAGAAAATATAAAAACTTATTTTTTCATAATTTTTTCACTGTAAGATTTAAATGCCATTTAGTAAATTATTTGGGGTTTCATTTGTAGATTTAGTTTATCAATATGGTATTGGCAGTTTTTGATATATCTTGTGTTAATATATTAATGAGCCAAAAATACTGTTGTTTTTATTGTTACCATCCAAAAATGGTCTTTTTACCTATAATTGACTTAAGTTATAAAATACTTAATAAAAATGTAAATACTATCAAAAAGAACATATTTAAACTTTTTATACAGCCATTTCCATTTCAATTTTAGGATGAGGGTTGTAATTTTTAATAATAAAATCTTCATATTTGAAATCATCAATGGATTCAATTTTCCGAGCAAATTCAAGTGTTGGAAAGGGTTTTGGTTTTCTCTCTAATTGTTTTTTTAATGGTTCAATATGATTTAAATAAATATGAGTATCACCTGTCGTGTGCACAAACTCACCAGCCTGAAAAAAAATTAAGAGAGAAATGCAAAAATAATATCAACACAAAATTATATAGCTAAATTTCATCAAATTACATAGATATACTGAAATCAGTAGTTTTTTTAAAAGAAGTGAAGTAGGCCCAGGCTTGGCTCTTAAATATAACTGATGTTTGCCAAATTAAATGAAATGGGGGTAGATGGGAATTAAAGGCCTTTGCCATTGTCAAACAATTACTATTAATATGGCATTCTTACTCCTTTGCTGATATTGACTTGTAGGTTTTGTACTATTCCAAGATGACGGTTTTTCCAATTTATTTCTTCCTAAGCTCAATAGAAAAAGTCTTATGTGTAGGCATTTTTATTAAAAAGGATTCATTCAAAATTTAGCTGTGATTGCTGATATCCGACATAACAAAGAAGTGTGTTTACACTTCAGTATCACATTCTTTCGCCAGTGTCTCCATTCATGTGGAATGTAAAAAAAGTATATACAAAAGGAAGTGTCCTATGTGTTCTTTCAGACTATCCTCTACACCCATGTTAAATTTTACCCAGATCCATATAGCAGTTTAGACTATAAACTCTAACAAACATCCATCCACGCATCTAAACTTTTGCATTTATGATATTAGTCATATAAGTAAATAAGTATTAAAGTAGTATCTTGAACAACTTACCTCTAATCCTGTAACATGTGCAATCATGTGTGTCAAAAATGAGTAACTGGCAATATTAAATGGCACACCCAATCCCATATCTGCACTCCTCTGATACATTAAGCAGTTCAACTTGCCATCCTCAACATGGAACTGGACCAAACAATGGCAAGGAGGTAGCGCCATTTGACTGAGATCTGATGGGTTCCATGCACACATTATCATCCGCCTATCGGCTGGATTATTTCTGAGATTAAAAAAAAAATAGTTTAGTGGTAGAATGCAATATCATGTTTCAAAAATGGCCTACTTACCACTTATTCAATACTATGGCCAAATAGAAGACTTGCATAAAGTGGAAATCATTCCATGTTTCATCTGATAAGTTAAATTTGATAGGGGATGAGACACATAGGTAGGGGAAATCAAATTTTATGTGTCTCCCTTTATTGATAAACAGTAGGAATGCCTCTGCAATGTCTGTCTTGTCAATCATTTTTTTAAAAACTAAACATATATTCTAGGCAAATATGCACAGAATGTACTAAAAACTTTTTCTTACTTATATCAGTTTCAAGTTTAGAATACATAATTCAATCTAAGTAAGTGAATTTAATGTTAATAGTCCAACATGCCAAATGAGAACTAAATCATAACTTAACTTACTTAATAGTGTTTATAACATTCTGCAGTTGATCAATTCCTTGGTTAGTGTAATCAGTCTTTGCATTAACATATTTAGCTCCACTGTGTCTCCATTGGAAGCCATACACAGGACCAAGGTCACCTAGACAAAAAAAAAAACACTTGATAATGCAGTGATGTTGAAATATTTAGTTTTCTAATTGATACCTAATCGAGTTACCATATTATTGTAACATTTTATACACACCCTCCTCTCGGTCAGTGAAACCTAAGTTATCAAGAAACTCTCGGGAACCATTTGCATCCCAAATATGAACTTCTTTTTCAGCAAGAACTTTGCTATCCGTGGAACCAGATATCATCCACAGTAACTCTTCAATTACTCCCCTTGTGAAAACTCTTTTGGTTGTTAATAGTGGTAAACTGTTATTTTGTAGAGAATACCTTTGCATTGCCCCAAATATTGATAGAGTACCTACACGAGTTCTATCAATCCTTTTGTCACCTGCAAGTTATTATTTATTTTATTGCACACTTGTCAATACAAACCCTGATTTGTGTTTCTGTGTATAACTTACAAACCTCTATCAATAATTTCTTTCACAAGGTTAAGATACTGGTATTCATCATGTTTTGTATCAATTCCATTGGATTCCATTGTTGCTAAATTGAATACTGTTTAAGTTTAACTATCTATTAATGTTTTAGTTAAAATTATCACTAGATCACATCAAATTGTACACCAGGTAATTGAAAATGTATAAATAATTGCAGTTTTGGCGCCAAAATGCCCGAATTCTCACAACTTTGAGTTGTCAAAGTGACAGCTTTTTTATGATAAGTCAAAGACACGAATACGTTAGTTTTTGAACAATTGAAAAAAAAAACAATTTTAATGGTCAATTTATTACGTTTATTTAGTTTTTTTATTCCTAACATTTAAATAAGTTTACATCTATTTACAGCTTTTATGTTTCGGCAAATATATCATAAAAAGTAGCAGCGAAAACTTTTGGTAAACCTTGCACGCCTACGCTGTATGCGCTGCATGGAAAATAATAACTAAAGGCGTTGCCCCGAGCAACAGATTTGTTTCATTTAGAAAATCTGACTTTTGAAATAAATAATACAATCAATTATTTCACTTATTTAACTTTATCCATCGTTGACTTAGGTTTATATTAGCACAGGAATACAATACAAGATGTAAACAAAGTATCGATTTAACACGAATATGATTTCGAGATTTCGACGTATTTTTTTTACTTAAAGTAGTTTGTAGTATGTTTTAAAGTCGATTTTAGTATATTCAAATTCTACAACTTGACAAAAATAAAAGGTAAGTTTGATGTACTCAGATCCTACATTCAATTCAGCTTGTTGGATATAATATAATATGCACGTTATCACTTTACACGTCACTTTATATAGCTAAAGAGAAGTAACATAGGAAATTATATTTATGTTCTAATTAATTTTAAGGAAATGCCAGAAAGGGAAGCGCCATGTCTGGAGCTCGGTTCAGCTCCTCGGACGCCGAGTATTATCGCCTCCCCCTCGCCTTCAGAAATATCAAGTGCGAGTTCTCCAGAACCACCGAACGTTCGAGCGACACCTTTGTTCAGGTACAAGTATCAAAATTACTTAATAAGACTAGTAAGGAATACGTTTCGATTATGATTATGGTAAGAGGTATGTAGATAAATCTTACGTATTTTTTTAAATAAACAGGGCTTTAGCAATGCCACCCCCAGATCCGGAACAACCTCCAGGGCAAGATGAGCTAGAACGTAGGCTACCTGGCTACAGACGCATTGTCATACCTAGGGAACTAACGCTCATTGAACTATTGGCAAGTATCTTATACACATTTTGTTTCTATTTCTCTTTGACTATACGAAGTATTCGCTAAAGGGTATAGGTTCTATTATAGAAAGAGTGTAGTGGGGTGACGACTGATGAGGAAGTGTTGAGGATCCGTGAAGCCAAACTGCGTGTGGTGGCGGAGCGCGTGGGGCTGCGCAGACTGCACGTACTTGTGCCTCGCCTGCGATCACTCACTTTAGATGGAAGTGCTCTTCAGTCTTTACGAGAACTTGGCATCGGTTTAGACCACTTAAAGGTAAAAAAAATCACTTCATCAAGACTAAATACATCTTTACAAGACTACCGTTATTAAATGACAAAAGTAACTAGCCTATGTATTCTTCCAGATTATGCTCTACATCTTTGCAAAACTATATCGAGATTCGTTCCGCCGTTTAGGCTACAAATTCTAACAAAAATCCATTCATCTAAACTTTTGCGTTTATAATATAAGTAAGAAGTACATAAAATACAGAAGTGCATGAGAAGCCATTCTATTAGGTGCATAAATATGAATACGGTTGTTACTAAGGGGAATTATTTTCTCCTATACTAGTTTGATTGGTCAATCAACAGATACTTAGTGTGAATCGCTGCGGCTTGACATCTCTGGATGGTGTTTGGGGCGTGGGTCACCTGCGGGAACTGCACGCGGCCGGCAACCTCATCCGTGACCTTCATCCGCTAGCGGTGCTGCAGAAACTTCATACGCTCAGTCTGTCCAAGTACAGGAGAGATCATTTTGTATTTGCTAGTTACATGGTTAACTATGTCGTGTCATTAAACGTTTTTTCGTATCTAATAAAAAACTTAGATACATGATTTAAATTACGATCAGTAAGTCAGTGTAGCGTTGTCATATTTGGGATAACAATCAAGAAGATAAATACAATTACCTCAATTCTAACAACAAAGATTGACCTTCTCTAAGGTCAAAAGAAAGGAGATGTAATCGTTTGGACGCTTTTAGCGTTCATTATTAATCATTTTATAACCTTCCTTATTTCAAAAATTTGTTTGTCAAGTAATCCAATAACGGTGGCGAGTCGTGTATGGACCTTGGGCGTATGCAGTTCATTGCGTCGTTTATTTCTCAATGGGACTTCGTTTTCGCATACGAGCGATTATCGATCGACGATAGCGTCGACGTTGCCCATGCTGACTTCTCTAGATGACCAGCCCCTGCATACGGATGTCAACAGTACGCATAATTCTTATATGTTTATTTTATAAGGTTTACTAAGAAGACCCATTCACAAATTTGTTTTACCAGCAAATCATTGGATATGAATCCAAATGTTAATGTGAAGTAGACTTTTTAATATATTTCTTTGCAGTAAATCCATTTAATTAATTAGTGTACTTTTTATAGATGAAGACTACGTAGAACATTTGGATGATTCATCTGGATCAGAAAGTGACCAGGAAATTTTAGAAGTACAAAAGGAACCTGAGCCGTCTACAGACTTTGCAATAGTTGGAACATCGTCACAGTCACAATTACTTCAGGTATAAAACGCAATAAAATGTATTGATTCTAGCATCAAAATAATTTTTACAAAACCAAACGGATAAGTTTTCTTAATAGAAATAGACGCGTGAGTATCTAAAAATAATCCGTAAATCTGGTTTACATCTTACAATATTTGCAAATTCTTGGAAACTGCTTCAACGATGTTTAGATTAGAAGTCAGGTGGTTGGATTTATTTTTGTGTAGGTCATCTTCACGTTTCTATTCATGGATTGGACTGAGTTTTCCTTTCTTTTTGATCTAAATGCAGCGGGTATAGGTATAATATGAAAGTGTAATATTGTGTTTCAGTTGATGTACAGTTCAGTTAAAAGCAAAACTTTTTAGTTACCTTCAATTTTTATATCATAAGGTGGTTAACGAGCAAGCGGCCACCTGAATACGCCAAAATGGCGAAGCAACCACTGCCCATAGGCATTCGCAATAACGGATGAGTTGCCTACCCTTAAACGACGGAGGAGACGCACATTAAGAGGATGTTTCCCCTTCCTATGCGTCACCGTCACCGTCAAGTCCCTGTTCCCTTCCTATCCTTTTCTTATAAGAAAAAGGGTGGGAAGGAAAAGTGACTAAAATTGTGCCTCTGGCTCCACACTCTTCACGGCACGAGGAATTTCTCCCATTTACCGCCTATCTTTTGTATGGTCGTGGTATTTCTGGGGGCGAGCCGACTCTACAGTGTGAAGATGTTAAAGCGGGCTCTACCTAAAAATATTTGAGGTAACTTAGGTTTTGCTTGATTTTTCAAGAAATCGCAAGAAGAATGTGTGTCGAAATGTTTGACGGAGGTTCAACGACCAGTGGTACAAAGGCGACGTCCAGCGACCACAGAGAACGGCGGGTGTCGGGGGGCGCGCGTGGCGCTGGCGCGGCGGCCGCACACCGCGCTGCCCCGCCCCGCCATCGACGCGCCCACGCGCCTGCAGATCATGAACACGTTAATGGGTATGGGGTGGACACTATGGATGATGACAATATTAACTTACTGGCTGTCGCTCGTGACTTCCCCCGCGTCAAATAAAAAAAAATTGTTGTTCATTGTTAACGTATCTTTTTAATAATGAAAAGATATGTCCGCGTGGAATTAAAAAAAATACAAAGTGCCTATATGTTCTTCCAGACTACTATCTATCTACATCTACACAAAATTTCATTGAAATCCGTTCTGCAGTTTAGGCTACCAACTCTTAAAACATTCATCCATCCGTTTAAATTTTCGCTTTTGTAATATCAGAAAGATTCAAATAACAAAAATACTATTTTTTCCTTTTTATATAAATTTAAAACACCTATTTAAATTACGAATGTGAACGAAATCTAATTATGTTAAGCAGTAAAATAGCTTGGTTTTATCAGTATAATAGGATTATTATTATTAGATGCCGAATGGCGAAGCAGCGGTAGTAAGTTGACTTCGAAAGGCGCTGTTTGTGGTAACTTGGCGCATGCGTTGCGCAGACCGGCACATTCCACGCAACAGGAATCAGGTAAATATATAACTTTAGTTATCGTATCTAAACTAATAAATGTAAAAATGAACTTATTAAAAGACCGGTTCCGTAGGTAATTTGTATAGAATTTTGTGAGTGTTAATTATTCGATACATCGGTCTATAAGAGGTTTGATTTTCTTTCCTCATGTTTTCTCTGTTTCTCCTAGTAATAGTACAGGTTCTTGCTGTCTTTACACGTGCGGCATAGGCATAGATGATTTTGTGTTTTTTAGTTTCATTACATTTCGTTTCAAATATTCACGATCATGATACCGCGATTGAATGATGTACCTATTACATGATAATGTAACATTTTTTTTGCATATAAACGCGAAACACAACGTAGAGTTTTTCACATGTCCACGTTAAATGACAATGTTATGGAATTTTGATGTAGGCTTCCGAATTTTTGGTATTGGATTCGAATTCCTATGCCAAAAATTAAAATTAATAAATTGGTTCATGCTGTGAACACAGAGTCTGGCAAATAATCATTGGAGTTAATAAATTCATAATTACTCGTATCTATACTTCTATACTAATATAATAAAACGTAAACACGCACTACTTCGTGGCGTAGGATGTCAGCAATCACAGCATATTTAGAAAAAATCTTTCTTTAATAAAAAGCCCTACACTTACAACACGCTTTAGGCTATATATTTTCACGCTATTAAACTTAGGGGTTAAATAAATTGGAAAAAACAAATAATGTGGGAAAGGGACCATAAACTACAAGATGCCAACATTAAGGAAGCAAGGTTATTATGGTAACAGTAATTTTGACATTTGCAATTGAGAATAATATAAAATAATATAAAATTTTGGTTCGTTTTCGTTCCGCTTTTGCGGTAGTTTACTGGCAGCCATAGGCAAGTAGAGTTTATTTAAAAAGAAATTACAGGTTCAATTACAGAAAAACAAATAGACACTGTTGAACGTACAATGTCAGAGGCATGTCGTTTTGTTGCCGCGGAGATACCGCGCGCGCCCAATCAAGAAGCTTGGCTCAAGTTTACAGCAGAGACCGGGTAGGACTGATGTCTCTCCGTTGTTTGAATAGAAAGTTTGCATGTAACCTTTACAATACTACAGATGTATTATAATGAGTTAAAATATGTAATACTATTGTGTTAAATGTCGATAGAATTGCAGTCGTACAAATGTTTGATTATATAATTGAATAGTTTTTAGAAATAATGTTAAGTAATGTAAAAACTTTTTGTAAAAGTAGCTTAAGTAAAGTGTATTTTTTTGTATGTTAATTAACAGTAAGAAATACAGATATTTTTAATGTTTTAGCTAAAAATATGTATTTTACTATTTAACTTGTGTAAGTGAAATTAAAGTGATGTTAAAAGTACAAATTGTTGAAGTAATTAAAACTAATACATGAAAGCCTTATAACTTGACTCTTGAATACATGTAAGCGATATAAAATAAGAAAGTATATAGTTAAAAGAAATCGGTGATATTTTCACAGAATTGAAATCGATATAAATTTTAATGAGCGACCTCAAAGTATGGATCCGTCAAAGGCTTTGGATCGCTTGGAGCGCATCGAGAGGGAGACCTCTGAGCGCTTGAAGGAAGCTGCTAAAAATACTGATCCTTGGATGTCAAATGCATTCAAAATGTCAATAAGCAGTGCACATTACTGGAGGGAAAGTGAGCAATTGTCATCGAATTCAAACATTCACAGCGATGTTGAGTCCGTATTTAGTGACAATGGCGTCAATCCTTTCGATTGATATTAAAAACTTATTAATAATAATAAATTATTATTTCTTAATTATTATGATTTGCTAGGGCTTCTGTATGTCTAATTATTGGTGCCATTATTGTTTAACGTTATTCGACTTTTTGTTTGGTTTTAGTGTGTTATGATAATTATGTTTTTTGGATAACTTAAAAGATGTCTGAGATCACAGAAACTGTTTCGGAAACTATGAGTGTATTTGATTTTCATTGAATTATTGAGTGAAAAAACTTATACTTCGATCGAGATAAGACGTAGAAAGCAGTTGTGTTTGCTTATAATTTCTGTTTAAGTAGTTTTTAATTTGATTTAATTTATTTAATCAAATTTTATGCAAATGTTTCAATATTACGGAATGTTAATGTAAAAAAAAATTAATTGTTTTATACAGATCTGTGGTTTATCTATTTAATATATGTTATCATTTTTATGCTATTTTATTTCTTCGTGCAGAAATCACTTTTTAATAAAACCGTGCATATTCTAGTAAAGATTAGGTTCAGTCAGTTTAAATTGTGCAGTCGTTAAATATTTTTGGGCTTAAATTTTTACTCCCCTTTGAACCGTTAACTTGTGTTTCTCACGTGCATATATCAGATAATTTTTATTTTACGAAATAAACGCCTTACGTGTAAGTTAAAAAATGTTGTAAGTAGCACACATAATTACGGTGCTTGTTTCTTTCCTGAAAGGTTAATAAACTTTGTATCAGATTAATGTTAGATTTTTTTGAGTTCTTAGAAAGTATCTTGTCAACTTTTTTGTAGGTTTTAACGTACGTCTGTATTTATAGAACTGGTGAATTTGACAGTTGAAATGATATGACATGATGTTGCTTTTTGCCATGCTTAGTCATATCAGATATTATTTTTATTAAATAATTTGCTAAAAAAGATACGGAGTCGTTTAATTATCTATCTACTAATGGAAGTCGTCCATTGGTGAAAACTCGGGAATAATTGGTAGGTAGTTAAAACATTTTTTTAATAACTTTATTATCCATGTTAAATTAAATTATGACTTTCAGTCTTATCTGTTCTCGCATTCGATTCGTACCCAGGATAAAATGAACATTAATTTTTATTTATTTAGATTCGACTAAGTAGGTACTGTCATATTTTTAACCTACTGGTTATGAAAATTGTATTTAGTGTGTGAATACCCTTACTTGATAAGACAGTTGGTTCAAAGATCAAAGTTAATCATTACGTTTACCATTTAAAAGC
Source organism: Papilio polytes (assembly GCF_000836215.1). Lineage (NCBI taxonomy): Eukaryota > Metazoa > Arthropoda > Insecta > Lepidoptera > Papilionidae > Papilio > Papilio polytes. Next base: position 7,122,255 of record NW_013525157.1, read on the forward strand.
TTGGAGGGGCAAAAGGCATTTTTCAGTATTCGCGCGACTCGAACGCGCGCGAACGATTGTTTTGTTACTCGTATGTAGTGAAAAAACATTTCTTTAAAATGACTTTTACTACTATTCAACGTTACGTTGTATCAAACATTTTAACCGTGTATTATAGTGCACTGGTTTTATTTAGTTTTTTATTAACTTTTTTGAAGAATCCATTTAAAAATCCTTGGGAACAAAAATTAGTATTAGTACCTCCAGCAAGACTTTCTGACCCAAAGTATGGTGTACATAAATATGTGAAGGCAAATGTGAGTATATTTTGTTTAATGTAATATAAAAAATTGTAAGTAAATTTAATCAGATAAATTAGGAGAAGAAAGAAGAACTATGTTGTGTTTTTACCAGATTCTCTTGATTTTTTTTTTAAATTTTATGAAGTAGGTTATTTCAACAATAAAAACGTAAAATAATTAACAATGAACATGAATACATCACAATAATACTAATGATGTCTTCTCACGTGCTTTACGAAACCGGTTTTCAGTCGTATTTATAGTTTTCTTTTCCACAAGTAGGTTTTTCTTTTACAAACCTTATTCGTTCAATCTAAATGTGTTCGTGATCACCTTGTTTCTATTAGGTTGAATAATATAATATACATTGATAAGTAGGTAACACAGGCATTTTAAGTAAAATGGCCATTGACCCACGCTTTGTAACATCAACGATCATATGTGCCTTTCTCTAATTTAATATCAGAACATTTTAATATAAATTAGGCCTACTAAAATTAATATTGTGAAAGTTTAAATAACTAGAATTGGATATATGAGTGTAACTTTAATAAAATAATAATTATAGTTTTAATTTGGTTTCTTTAAGCATAAATGAAGCATCATAGTAAACTGTTAATATCTACAGAACACGAGAATATTAAGATTTTTTATATAGTGATGTAATGTTAATTTCCTAGGAATACTTATTAGCAAACACAAGGCTACTGCTATGAAAATGTACTCCGCACGAACGAGCATTATTAACCTTGATTCTGTCCTTTAAGTTACAAATGATGACGTATTCCATACATACCCAATAGCACCGCCTATTGGTACGGTTCCATATGAAGAATCAGAATTACGTCTCTGAACGCACGTTATGTTTTTATATGATAAGGTGACAAAGCAAGCGTCCAATTTAATATTAAACGACTTCAATAAAGGACAAGGTTTTTAAGTTGCATGTTAATTAATTACTTTACATTTTACATCACAATATCATACTTGGATGTTTGTTATAGTTTGTAGACTAAACGGCTGAACGGATCTCGATGAGATTTAGCATAGATATAGGGATAGTCTGGTAGAACACAGGCTACTTACTATTATTTTAAATTCCACGCCGATGGATTCGCGAGCAAAAGCTAGTAATATCATATAGTAAAGTAGATGATCGTATATTGGAAGCCATTGAGGAAAGTCTATCTCCAGTAGTAGGCTGAGGCTAACGAGGATGATGCTGATAAATAAAATATGAAGTAAAAATAAGTGAGAGATGTATCCGAATACCGTAGCTAAAGAAAATCCGTAATATCCGAATACCTAAGGAACTCAGTCTGCGAAATGCTAAAAAAGAAAAGGAGTTCCTCATTGTGGCAGCATGGTTGACTGCTTAATCACCGTAACTTCGGTAGGTAACTTCCCTCGATGGGGACATAATAGCATACGACCAGTATGCAAAGCGAAACTAATTGTTTAACGGTTTAGCACATGACAAGTACGTTTAGTGTGTCTTATGTTGCGGACACGTAAACCGTTCCGCTTTCTGCGTAATACATACTTCCGATAAATTACAACTGAATTGCAATTAATTAATTAAAATCCTTTAAACGACGAATCGACGCGATGTAAAATATAGCTAAGTAACTTAATGATTAAAGCTAAAGAATTACGATATTGCTGAAATAAAATGAAATCTGAATATTAATAGGATATAAAATTATATCTGAGGCATGTATTGGAAAGAAAGTTGAATTTGAACCGTTTAATCGTGATGCTTACAAATTTTAACCAACAGAATTGATAGCTAGAGTTTTTGTTACTCTCTCCTAGCAACAGAGCGCGTATAACCCGTTATTCTACTTATTTCACTTTCCATTAATCATAACCATGAACGTCCAGTTTCCATTATTGTCGGCAAAGTTAGCGGTTATCGATTCAATGAGTATCCGCGAAATCAAATGATTTTTTTGGTTAAGCAATATTCAGATAATATTAATAATAATACAACAAAAACAATAATAACAGCTAAAAACTGTAAATTATTACTTCGTTTTATCATTACATTAATCATTAAATTATAGACTGTTAATCTATATGACGCAAGTATCTCTAAAATAATCGAACAGACCAGAAATAATTAACAACAAACTAATTGGTGCTATCACTAGGTTTGCATGTAACCGAGTAGAGTATAATAGACTATAATAATGATGACGAAAGCGATTTTATGTTCTTCCTCTTTCCACCGGTCCTGTAGATCTTTTTTAAATTCATTATTCAATCGTTAGTCTCGCGTACAATTGTTCATAGTAGTTTTATAGATGCACTTGTGAATATGAAGTGATAATATAACAAAATGTATTTCATTGCAGAATATAAAACTACACTATGTTGAGAGCGGGGATCCTAACAAGTCGCTTATGCTGTTTCTGCACGGATTCCCCGAGTTTTGGTATTCCTGGCGCCATCAGATTGTGGAATTTAATAAAGATTACTGGTAAGTTAGATATTAAACGTTGCAGTTTATTTTTTTATTGCAGTTTTTTATACAACGAGATGGATGTCTTTATATGTTTCTACAATGAAAACAGCAAAGTTGTCATGGTTTGTATAACTGTTTCAGGTGTATTGCTCTCGACCTGCGTGGATACGGAGACTCCGAGAGACCAGAGGAAGTGGCCGCATATAAAATAGACCTTTTAGTGGAAGACGTGCGCGATCTCATGCGGAAATTGGGTAAGCGGTAAATACAAACGTTCTGTTTGTACAGTTTTAGAAAGTTACTGGTTAGCAACAAGCTTACACTTGGACGGTTGTTAAACAAATGGTTTAACCTTGTTGAAAGAGAACATATTGACAGATTGCCTAAAATATTTTTTTATTTTAACGTTCGAACGTTAGAAACAATGAAAATTTTAGTTATAATTACACTATTACTGTAATGCTATTTTATGTGAGTTCGGTTTTAAAAGACTAAGTGGGACCTTCAATTTAGAATTAGTTTCTTTACTTTTTTGTCAGCCTCTTAGAACTTAAGGCTTAGCTACCGTCATGGTTGGAATGTAGTTTTTGAAAGTTGGATAACGGGTGTGATCTTTTATGTGGATAGATGGCGTTGAATGTGAAAGCTTATTGTTTTCTGATTAAACAATTTCCCATCGTCATCATTTGAATTTGACAAATTGTAAAAGTGGTACATACGTATATTATGAAAGATAATTAGTTCCACAAAACAGATAAGCTTAATCCGCTGTATGTTTAGTCTAGAATCGTTCTACAACTACATGGAATACATTCTAGAAAGTTCATTAACAGTTACCTTTATTTAAAGGTCGCAGTAAATGTATCCTGGTATCTCACGACTGGGGCGGTCTGATAGCGACCAAGTTCCGTGACACATATCCGGACGCGCTGGACGCTGTTATTGTACTGGGGAGTACGACTAGAGAAGCTTGGAGCAAAGAAATATGGAATAATCCTCAACAGAAGAAGAAGTCATGGTACGAATTTTGTACCTAATAATTTGTAAAATAATATAAGTAGTATGTCGTTAATCAATAGTAGTAATAAGCTACCATCGGTAAAATAAGCAACTATGATAGAATAAAGTGTATCAATCGAAACAATTGACACTAATCAGCACGCAGTCATATCAATTCCAACTATAGATTGACTGCTAGTCCTTACATTATAGTGGACCAAGGTTTTTTAACTGCATCAACGCCATTTTTATAGGTTACAATACTATATTGCATTCCAGTTTATGTTTAAATACGCTACTGCTAGGGGAATATACGAAAATTAATATTAAATTTGTATAGACAAGTGAGCAAGCGTGCTAAAGAATGCTATATGCTATGAAGTGCTATATGCATAACACTGACGTCGGTAGCTGTTGCTATGAAAAATTTTCAATTAGTTAATAAAGTTTTTTTTACATGTATCTAATAGATTAGGTACTGTATTGTAATCTAAGATTGAACTTTTCAGGTATACGTTCTTCTACCGCATGCCAAAACTACCTGAGCTGATGCTGCAAATGAACGATCTTCAGATTTTCGATACTGTGATGAGACGACAGGAAAATTGTGTTGATGATAATGACATCGAATGTTATAAATACTGGTTTAGAAAACAAGGTGGGAATTGTAATAGTTTATACATTAGGAGTAATGCAAGTGTAGAGTTAAAAATAAAATAGTTATAGAGCGGACTTTAGAAATATTTTAGTAATGTAATTTCGCGCATGGAAAATTAATTGCAATAATCAAATCGGATTAGATTTGTTATTTTTTTAACTAATTGTCTCTATTTATGTTGAACGTCTTTTTTATTATATCCATTATCTTTTTCAGTTGCTCTAACGCCGCCTATAAACTACTACCGAGCAAATTTCCAATTGACTTTTTCGGATAAATATAAGGACGAAAATGTTCCTATGATTGTGGCCAACGGTGAAAAGGACCCGTACATAGTCTCGAGTATGTTGGAACGTATAAAAACCGAATATAAGAACATTGAAACAGTGCTTGTAGAAGACGCCTACCATTTCTTACAACAAGAATCGCCGGAGAAAGTCAACAAAATAATAAGAGATTTCCTTGTTAAAAATAAACTGTGAAATCAACAAAAAATTGTTGAGTTATTGAAAATTTGTGTTTTTTTTGCCAAAGTTAGTTTTGCGATAAATGCATAGATATTAATGTTTTATGTTAGTAAATATTTTGATTTATTATATTTCTTTGTTTCACTGATTTACATGTTTTATTATTATACCATAACACGAATGACAAAGCTTTTTCCGGGACAATTAAAAAAACCTTTTCTAAAAAAAGAGTAAATAAGTAGTATGGAAATGGATAACGGAGACAGAATCAATTAATTAGCACATTTCTTTCATCAGATGAAACATAATATAAATAGAGATACCTATAAGCGAGGGACCCATTGCCCCTAAATGTATTTTCGAAAGTCATCATCTCTTTACCGTATCCTACTCCTGTAGGGTCGTCGCACCGGGTTTTTGTCCTCAGGTAACTCTCTCATTCGACATCTCAGTCATCTTGATCATGTCACCTTTCACGCAATCAATCTATCTGTCTCTACCGTAGTACCCTTCCACACTCATAACTAACGTCCTTCTTGTTACATGCTTTTCCATACCTCCTCATACCAGTAATTCCTCCTCATAAAAGTTATTCAGTAAAAGGTTAGCCCATACCATGCCCATGATATGGGCATGGTATGGGCTATTATGGGCTATTACTGCTTAATTTCGAAGATATAGAAAAAATAGAATGATAAAAATAAAGGAAAAACCTTACGTTGCGCATGTTCATGAGCATCGGATCAATTAATATTCGCTGCTCGTTTGTCAACTATACTATAAAAATAGCGTATCTAAAAAAAACAGACGTTTAGACCCTTCAACTTTTTACAAGTAACTGTATGAGTATTATAAGGTCGACCTTTGTACTTTAAACATGGTGTACTTTGTTGTCACGTAATCCGACGGTCTATTCACAAAATTACGATTCGAGTCTAACGATTTAGTTATTTAATCACAATTAATGTGAATTTTCAACAATTACTTCGCTATCACATTTTTATCTGTATTTTAGATAACCGTTTGTATTTTAGACATGTTAACATCCGGTTTAAATGCGGTGTAAAGATAGGCAAAGTATACTTTTTTTATAATATAAGGTGGCAAACGAGCAAGCGGTCACCTGAATCCACCGATATGGAAAGCGACCGCGACCCATAAACATCCGCAATTGCTGATGCGTTGCTTACCCTTAATTGACGGAGGAGGATACGAACATAAAGAGAACATTTCCCCTTCCTATGCATTTCCTCTACTGTCAAGTCCACTTTTTCTTCCCATCTTTTCCTCTAAGAAAAGGGTAGAAAGGGAAACACTAAAATTAGGCCTCCGGCACCACACTCATCAGACGAAACGCGGAATTGCTTCCACTTCACGCCTGTCTTCTGTGTGCTCGTGGCATTGCACCGGGCGAGCCGGCCATTCGTGCGAGGATATTAAGCGGGCTCTACCACTGCTATAATACATACACTGCTAAAATACCAATGTTACATGACCATTAATACTTATAATTTATGCTTATTAATTGACAATTGACAATTGACAATAAGATTTTTAGGAAATGCTTTCTAGCTTTTTAATGCGTATGTGTCTTATTATCGCTACGTACATACACACCTTTATCTGATCTTGAACTTCCCAACTACAACACCTTGATAAATAGTACGAGCTACAATTTATCAATACTTCACGCGACACCGACAAACGAGGACGTGTATTCTGTTAGTCAGGTTATTATTTTAAAATGAATTTAACTGTTATTCAACGTTTTATTGTGGCGAATATTTTGACTGTTATTTATAGCAGCTTAATTGCAACCAGTACTTTGCTAAGTTCCTTAACATATAAACTTAGGAATTTTGGTAAACAAAAGCCGAAATTTATTCCTCCAGCTAGTCTCACCGATCCAAAGTACGGTGTACATAAATACATTAAAGCTAATGTAAGTATCATTTGCACATTATTTATTTTCTTATATTCTTACATCAGCTTTGTCTGAGCATCTTATTTTTGTTTTTTATTGAAGGTAACGATAAGGGCACTTCAGACTACAGCCTTTTAATCGGCCTATAATTTAGTCATGCCTTTAATCTATATGATCATATATGAGGCGCATGCCTAATACCGATTTTTTTTTATATTATTTTAATTGGATAGCCCGACTCGAAACTATCGGCCGATAAAGTCTATAGTCTCGGAGGGCCTAATCTAATTGTAACAATCATACTGCGATATTTTATTAAGTATCTACATATCCTTTTCAGAATGTGAAATTACATTACGTAGAGAGTGGTGATCCATCTAAACCACTGATGTTGTTCCTTCATGGATTTCCTGAGTTCTGGTACACCTGGAGGCATCAAATTGTTGAATTTAATAAAGATTACTGGTAAGTCGCATATATGAAGTACACACCAAAATAAATATTGTAATATTTGATTTTCCATTGCCTGTGTTTTCCACTCCTATGTCTCGTGGTATTCAGTTGCTGAATATGTTCTTTTTACTGTAACAAATAGGGATGACATTATGGTGTTAAATGATTATTTTCGCAGTTACGAACATTAAAGATTTTATCTACTTCTTTTGATAAATACATCAAGTATATTTTTTTTCGATGTCTGTTACAGTTGTGTGGCATTAGATATGCGTGGCTACGGAGATTCAGAAAAACCAGAAGGAATATCTTCCTATAAATTAGACGTACTCGTTGAAGATGTGCGTGATTTCGTACGGAAATTGGGTAAGTGTGGTTATAATTTGACACCCTTTTTTTTTGGAGAACATGACTAATTTTCTGGTTCTAGTTGTTTTGACTTTGAAGGTTTATTTATAATAACTCATTTTAAGGTCGGAACAAGTGCATACTGGTAAGCCATGATTGGGGTGGTATAGTGGCCAGCAAGTTTCGTGATACACATCCTGACCATGTAGATGGTATAATGATGTTCGCAAGTATAACTAGAGAATCTTGGCATCGTGAGATTTGGAGCAACCTGGAACAGCATTTTAAATCATGGTATGAATCATGCTAATATTATAAATGGGAAAGTTTAGATGGTTGGATGTTTGTTAGAGTTTGTAGCCTATTCTGCTAAACCGATTACGATCAAATTTGGTACAGATGTAGAGGATAGTCTGGAAGAACACATAGGCTACTCACTCATGTTTTTTATGCCACGCCAACGGTGTCCTGGACGAAAGCTAGTATTTTATAATTTAATAATGTAGTCAATTATTTGTCTGTGGTAATAAAAACAGTATTGGAAGTTACTTTATGTTTGTAGCATGGTTTGTCGCTGAAATTTAATTATATGTGGCGAAAGGTTGATTTGCATGACTATGATTGCATATAATACTCTATTACTTAATTATCTGTACTTATTACTTAATTTATCTATTTAAATTACTTATTTGTTACTTTTTGTCAATTATTATTGCAATAGTTTGTACTTTTAGGTATACTTTCTTTTTCCGCATGCCGAAGATACCCGAGTGGTCGATGGAGAATGGCGATTTGGAAATGTTTGAGACTTTGTTCAAACATGATGATAAAAACGTTGATAAGGATACTATCAATTGCTACAAATACACATTCAGTAAACCTGGTCAGTATAATTTTGTTACAATGTTAGTGTTGCACAACGTTATGTGTTTTTGTGTCGTAATTTATAACATGACTCAAAGTTAACCTTTAAGCTTTTTTTGTAACATAAAGTGGCAAATGACCAAGCGAGTAATTCCGCCAAAACATCGAAGCGATGCGTCTCCTCCGCCGTCACGTCCACTTTACCTTAGCATTTCCTTTTAAGAAAGGGGTGGATAAGAATAGGGAAATGGACTTTAATTGGGCCTTCATTATTTCAGGTTCCTTCTCGCCACCAGTAAATTACTATCGAGCAATCTTCTCATTGACATGCCCTGAAAAATATATAGATAATAACGTCCCAATGCTTGTGGCTAACGCGGAGAAAGACACAGCGTTAGTTCCAAATTTATTGAATCGTATGAAGGAGGAATACAAGTACATAGAAACAATGCTAGTTAAGGACAGCCATCATTTCCTACAAGAACAGGAACCACAAAAAGTCAACAAGATTATCAGAGAATTCCTTGCTAAACATAAGTTATAGGTTCAGATAATAAACAAATATGTAATGATAATATATTTACATTTTTTTTACACTGCAGTGTATTGTATTAAATATCGATTTGGCTGCAGTCCAAATAAATTATTTGTTATTAATGTTGTTTATTTAGGCAAATCGTCAACCTTTTCAGTATTTGCGAACATCCCAGATGGTATTTTACGGTTCTGAGTTTATTCAAAAATTCGGTATTGTACTCCTATCAGGCAACCGAGGGTTTACTGTTAGTTTTAACAGCGTTACGGATTAAGAAAATCAGTTTATGGTTCAAAATAATATAAGAGATTTTACAAACATTACGCATGTTATATCAACGTTTTATATTAGACTAGCTTTCGCCCGCGACTCCTTCCGCGTGATATAAAAAAAACTAAAGTGAGTAGCATATGCCTTGTTCCAGATTATCCTCTATATCTATGCCAAATTTAATTGAAATCCGTTCAACCGTTTAGGCTACAAACTCTAACAAACATACATCCATCTATCTAAACGTTCGCATTTATAATATTAGTATGACTAGTATGATTACATTTGTATTATACTTTGGCCTGGTGAACATAACGATTAGAATGACTCAGCCGTATTATAGTTCTTCAGCCTTGAGCTTCATGTCCGAAATCATAGATCACAATCCTTAATGGATTTTAGTCATTGACGAATTTAAAAAGTAGATTGGCTTATCAATATTGATGTTTGTATTCGCATGTTACGCTTTAATATTTCAAATAAAAAATAAAAAAAAAATCAATGTAAAATAAAAAAGCCTATTTTTTACAAAACTTGACATTTTTTGGGACTCTGCTTTTGTGGTAGGGAGACCTGTGTTACAAGAGGCAGTGCCTTCTTTTAATCCAAGTACTAGGAAGTTTTGTAAATGAGTGTTACATGTTTCCTAGCCCCATTACGTAACTCCACGCCAGTCCAAAAAGCGACTTATCATTCTTTACAACACTCTTAAGTAGTAATAGTCGTAACTGTTATAAATATAGCTATTACACAATGTGTTATCAATTCAGTTAGCCACCACCAAAAAACGCAGACGTCTTTGTTTCTTTACTAATGAACGCGACAGATTATTTCTAAAAATGGTTTCTAACCTTATTCAACGTTTTATAATTGCTAATATTTTAACTATCTTTTATTCTATAATAATTACAATCGTTTCTTTATCAATTTACTTAAAGAATCTTTTTATATATTCTGGTAATCAGTCGGTGTTGTCGCCTCCGGCAAGTCTTTCTGATCCAAAGTACGGTGTGCATAAATATCTAAAGGCTAACGTGAGTATTTTTTTATTTTAGTATACACTTTTGTATGTTTTTTTTTAATTCTCTGTATGTGCATGACTACGTTTTTTAGAACTTATATAGGGATACACATCTTGAAGATATAATATTGGGTTTTAATATTCACAGTCCTATTGTGGTCAAAATTGGACAAAAGTTAATTGCCAAAAGGTTTTTTTTTTAATCATGGCTTTATGCTTCTCCTCCATATTAACTGTCTGCAATTTAACAAAAAAAAATCGTAAAACTTTGCGCAAAGAACTTTTTATATGAAAATGATTAACAATTGCAACTTTTGAAAATGCCACCGTTTTGATGGGTACTTTTATAAGAAATAAATGGTCCCCACAATAGCAGAAAATAGTTATTGGCTATAGAAAATTGCATGTAATAATGACTGGCAACTGTAAAATTCCTTGTCGTTACTCGTAGGCTCATAAATGATAATAACCGATCTCGCGAGTCATTTGTCTACTTCAGATATATGATTTAAGATTACATTAATTCTATGTAGTTATTATAGTAATTAAATTAAATAATGAGATTAAAAATTATTTCTAGCAACCTAATTTATGAAAGCCAAATTTATATTTTATTTTATTTTAGAATGTAAAATTACATTATGTTGAAAGTGGTGATCCTTCCAAACCGCTCATGTTATTCCTGCACGGATTCCCGGAGTTTTGGTATTGCTGGCGACATCAAATTGTTGAATTCAATAAAAAATATTGGTAAGTAAATTAATAATAAACGGTACGGGGTGAGGATAAATTGGGATGTTTTCAAAATATGTGCCAAGTGTTACTTTTAGCACCTTTTTATAAGACACAATAAATTAACAGCCGCTACATCAGTAGAGGTGAACCTAGAAAGAGATGGAAAGGTGATATGACCAAGGATGGGGTGGTAACTGAGTTAACGGATGATGAGTTATTTGGAGGACGAAAGCTAACTAACTATAAGTATGTTTTCAGGTGTGTTGCGGTCGATATGCGAGGTTACGGAGATTCTGAGAAACCAGAGGGCCTGTCCGCATATAAAATAGATGTATTAGTAGAAGATGTGCGTGATTTTATGCGAAAATTGGGTAAAGTATTAGATATTGTAGGTCTTTTTGCAAACATTTTAAAAAGAATGAATGTATGGATTATTGTACTAACTCCAAAAAAACGCCTGAAAGAATCTAGATGAAATTAGGAATATAGATTATTCTATAAGAGTATATAATTTTGTAGGTCGCAATAAGTGCATACTGGTGGGTCACGACTGGGGTGGCATAGTGGCTACCAAGTTTCGTGATACACACCCAGAGGCATTAGACGCATTGATACTGCTTGCCAGTATCTCCAGAGAAGCGTGGAGCCGAGAGATTTGGGGTAATCTTACTCAGAATAAGAAATCATGGTATGAAATAAACTTTTGCACACTTAAATTGCACGTTAACATTTCCTTGCATGCATTTCCTGTACTGACGTTATAATTAGATTAAAATTGAAGCGAAGGTAGCCTAATGCCGAGTAAGAGAATTAACATATTTTGACTTCCATTATTATAGGAAATATAGTCCAAGAGAATAAATAAGATTATGGTATGAAGTAATTAATAAATATGTTTCCAGGTACATATTCTTTTATCGTATGCCAAAGTTAGCAGAGCTAACGGAGAAATTAACAAACATGAGAATCTTTAAAGTAGTCTTCAATAATGGTGATAAAAAACTTGACGAGAATACGCTGAAATGCTACAAATACATATATCCGACACCAGGTGAGTGTCATAAAAATATCTTCTATTATAATACTAGCTTGCGCCCGCGACTCCGTTCGCGTGGAATTAAATAAAAACAAAAGTGACTAGCTTATGTGTTCTTCCAGAATATCCTCTGCATCTATACCAAATTCAAATACTTAACTTTATGCAACTTGGTGTTCTGCTTTCAGCGTCGTTGACACCACCGATAAGTTACTACCGAGCTAACTTCCAATTGACATTCCCAGATAAGTATATAGATAATAACGTCCCGATGCTTGTAGCCAACGCTGAACTCGATGTGGCTTTAGCTCCAACATTATTGGACCGGATGAAGGAAGAATACAAATATATTGAAACAATATTGGTGAAAAACAGTCACCATTTTTACCAAGAAGAAGAACCAGAAAAAGCCAATAAGATTATAAGAGATTTTCTAGCAAAGAATAAGTTATAAATAGGATTAACTTAAATAATTGTAATTGAAATGTAAATGTGTATAACCGTCTATATTTTTAAACAAACAATGTGTTGTCTAGATTTCTCCATCGTTAGGTTGTTTTCAAATAAATGAGTTACAATTTTCGGTTTAGTTTTTTTTATGTTTGTTTTATATGTATTTCAATACGCATTATTGGTTTATACGAGTAGGTTATATGTCACGGTCATTATGATTTTTTGAAAATCATCAATAATTACCACGTGATTTTTTAAATGTGAATAAAACATTGAGACTTATTACTATTACTTTTTTTAATAATTCACCACTCTCGTTTACTAAAGTAAGAAAACAACTTTTTTTTTTACAGTTACTTTCAACTAGTAATCATACTTCATACTAATATTATAAATGCCAAAGTTTAGATGGATGGATGAATGGATATTAGAATTAGGAGTCTAAACGGCTTAACGGATTTTAATGAAATTTGGTATAGATGTAGAGGATAGTCTGGAAAAATAGATAAGCTACTCACGGGGCGAAATGATTAATACTTTTTGAGCGATTAAAGTTACTGACCATTAACAATTAAGAATACTGGCTGAAAGTGCATCGGGCATGATAGATGTAATGGCGACAATGGAATTACTGATCACATTTGTTATTGAATAGTGGAATGATGATGTTATAATAAAATCAACTAGGTTTCGCTCACGACTCCATCCGCGTGGAATCGTAAAAATCGAAAGTGAGTAGCCTATGTGTTCCACACTATCCTCTACATCTATACCAAATTTCATCGAAATCCGTTCAGCTGTTTAGGCTTTATAACGCATCCGCAATTGCAGAGGTCTATGGGCAGCGGTCGCTTCGCCACTTTGGCGATTTCAGGTAGCCGCTTGCTCGTTTGCCACCTTAAGTTATAAAAAAAGGGTACAAACTCTAACAAACATTCATCCATCCATCTATATATATCTTTCACATTTATAATATTATAGAATAGAATAGTATGATTGGTAAATCTCTGTAAATGTTTGTAATCTGAGTTTGCATTTGATTAGATTGTGTTGTGCAGTTTTCATTTAAGATGGTGGTCAAGTAAGAATGATGTTACTAACGTTACGCGATTGTTATTACATTATCTCCGACATTTCTGCCTTCGGAATTAATTCTACACATCGCTCATCACTCCGAGAAACTAATTTTTATACGGCTATAACTCAAATGTATCCTTACGCTGGCGGCACCAATATTTGACATTACATTGCGCAAGATTAATATACTTTGTATGTTTTTTATACTACGCGGACGAAGTCACGAGAATAGATAAGTAATCATACTAATATTATAAATGCGAAAGTTTAGATGGATGTATGTTTGTCAGGGTTTGTAGCCTAAACCGCTTAACAGATCTCGATATAATTTGGCGTAGACGTAGAGGATAGTCTGGAAAAACGCATGGGCTCTTCGTTTACCTGGGCTACGTTGTTTTTTTTAATTCCACGCAGACGGAGTCGCGGGCGAAAGCTAGTAATAAGTGACATGAATAGACAATGATGATGACAACGTATCGAAAAGTGAAAATCTCTCATCATCATTAAAATAGTTATCAATAAAAAAAATGTCATCCTTTAACCAAAAATGTTGTGTAATGTAATAAAAGTACATAGAGTACATCTTAATAGATAAGACAAGTTGTAAAAAGATTATTATTGAATGAAATGCAAATATGACACATGACATGATCAGGAAAATCGATAATGTAGTTATTTCTATAATTTAAAACAATAACAACTTTTAACTAGAAGACAATTTCATGTAGACATTTTTCTTACAATTTTCTGCTTCTCTACCATTTTCTTATATTCGATGCAAATGGTCACATAACAGACAACATGCACATTACGCCGAATTGGATTTGTTTTTGTTGACACTTTATTACTGTAAAAACTTACTTATATATTTTTTTTACATAATATGATATAGTAGCGAAAAATTATTATATTTAAAAGATTCTTTTAAAAATTCTCTTCTCGCAAAGTTTTAAAACTCAACGCTATTGGTAAAGGCACGTGATATGTAGATGTAATCACTTTTTAATTTTTGATAACTCTGAGAACCAATCAAATGCTTTGTTATTGTTTGATGACGTCACAACACTCTGGTACACACCGGCCGCGTTTTAGTTGCATGAAAATCATTGTGATTTTATTTGATATTTTTTTTAGCTCAATGGTTGATTTTTTCCTTATCAATTATTTCTTTGTTGTTATCTCACAACTAACAAGAAGAAAAGTTTTAAAAAAGTTGCACATTCTCAATTGAATCTTAAACTTTCCTGCATGTAATAACTCACCCATCACACACAAGATAACTGTCAACATTAGTTTTTTTACGTCTTGTCCATATTCTATTGCAAACTATTTTTATTGACTGCGGTTTAACATTTTATGGATTTTACATCCAATGCAAATAAGAATCGACTTAATCAAGCGAATTTTTTTCTTCTGAAACTCCTATTAGTTATGTGTTCAAGTGGTATTAATGCTTTGTAATACCTACAGCATTATCTGACCTCGAACTTGTCAATCTATACGGAACACCTTGATAAATGTTATAAATACTTATAACTACTTATTTTCATTTAACAATCTTACGGAGGACGCCTTAGATTAACAGACGTCTCTTTTGTCACACTTACGTAGTCAAAATAATAGTTTTTTAACATGAATTTCACTATTATTCAACGTTTTGCTGCTTAGTTACAATCGTTATTTTACTGCGTTCTTTAAGATATAAACTTAAAAGTTTCGGTAGACAAAAGCCGAAATTAAATCCACCCGCAAGTCTGACCGATCCAAGGTACGGTGTGCATAAATATATAAGGGCTAATGTGAGTATATTTATACTATATTTATGTTCCTATATTCAGCACCATGTTATATAATATAGACAAGGTTATTGGTAATTTGATGTATTCCCGTTAGGAGGTAATAGACGGATTCATTTGTCATAATGTTGACCCCTATGTGCATTATACAAAAGTTAACCATTTTTGAGTAATCTTAATTTTTCGATTCTTTATTATTTATTTAAAAAAACTATAAATGATAACTTAATATTTTCTACAGATTTGTAAAAACTATTAAACACTGATTATTTTACAATATATTATAAAAACACCAGTTATCTGTCTAAATTCAAAAATGCGAGATAAGGAACCATTGTACGGCAATATTTTTCGAAAACCCCATCCACTGAAATGCCTTAAAAACTAAAAAATGCTATGGAACTTTTTTTAAAAATCTGCCCGTTTTCTTAGCTCTCTAAAAATGCATAACAAACTTCTTCCAAAGAAACTGAAAAAAAAAAACATGATTTCAAAGAAATGCGGCGGTAATTTGTACGGGAACTAAAATTATGGTTGCTTTTGAAGAATTTCATAAAAGTAATTTAAAACAATAACGAACGTAAAATAAACCAAAAATGTATTTTTTTTTCAGAATGTGAAATTACATTATGTGGAGAATGGTGATCCATCTAAACCTCTAATGCTGTTCATTCATGGATGCCCAGAGTTTTGGTATTCTTGGCGACATCAAATTGTTGAATTTAAAAAAGATTATTAGTAAGTCCCACATGAAATTATTGTCATTGTAAACATGAAGTTTTAACAAAGTTTTTGTTGTGTCCGATTCTATTTTTATTTCTTTGACTCTCTTTCAGTTTTCTTAGTTGAGTTTTTAATTTTAAGGATTTTCTCTTGTAGAAATGGACTTTAGTTGAGAAAGATCTAAAACCATTATTGTTACATATTTATTTCTTACCTTCTATGTTACAGTTGTGTGGCAGTAGATATGCGTGGCTACGGAGATTCAGAGAAACCAGAAGGAATATCTTCGTACAATCTAGACATACTTGTTGAAGATGTGCGTGATTTTATACGGAAACTAGGTGAGTGTATTTGTAATTGGTCATTTTTCCATATGTCCTTTTGTTTATAAAGCCTGTGGAATGCCTTTTTTATCAATGGCGTGATTTTTTTTTAAATACTAGTAGATTTTTGTTAATTTACTAATATTTCCTTTAACCATTTCAACTAAACTGTAGGCTTGTGCTAGGATATGGTTCACGACAATAGTCGTATGGCGGGAATCGAACCCTTGACCGCAAGGTCGGTAGTCCGTACCTCAAACCATTAGGCTAATGGCGATTAAGTACGTAAATTTTATTTTAAGGTCGAAACAAATGCATTCTTGTAAGCCATGACTGGGGCGGCATAGTTGCAAGCAAGTTTCGTGACACACATCCTAACTATGTAGATGGTATAATGATGTTCGCAAGTATAACCAGGGAAACGTGGCATAAGGCGATTTGGAGTAACCTTAATCAGCACTTACGTTCATGGTAAGAATATTTGTTTATAATTTAGAAAATGAAATTTTACGAGACCTTTTTTGTCGCTTAATAATTATGTAGTCGATTTGTTAATGAAACTATGTTGGATTTTTTACTTTTTGTCATTCAATAAACATTGCGATACGTTATGCTTTTAGGTATACTTTCTTTTTCCTCATGCCAAAGCTACCGGAGTGGGCGTTTGAAATGGGCAACTTACAAATGTTTGATACTATGTTTCAATACGGTGATAAAAATGCCGATGCGAATACTATTGCATGCTACAAATATACTTTCAGTAAACCAGGTAAGTACATATTACAATAGAATAATAAATTTTAGAAGTTTCATTGTGATTAAGCAATTTTTCACGTTTGGTTCACACTCTTGATTAAGCTGCAAGCCAATCTTCCATTTACTTATATTAAAATTACAACAAAGGAAAATTTGCTTAGCAGAGCAAAGAACGTGTCCATAGTATATGAATCTACTTCAAATAAAAATGTTAAAACTTCAGACATAATCGTAATTTCTGCCACCAGTATTGGTCAATTTTCTGCCGTAACTCACCGCCTTTAAAGTCGAAAATGTAAATTTAATGCATTCTTATCATGTTTTACTATCACATACTTTTTATTTAAGGTTCCTTCACGGCACCAGTAAACTATTACCGGGCACTCTTCTCATTGACATGTCCTGAAAAATATAAAGATGATAATGTTCCAATGCTTTTGGCGAACCCGGAGAAAGATTTGGCATTGGATCCAATTTTATTGGACCGTATAAAGGAGGAATACAAATACATTGAAACAATGCTAGTTAAGGGCAGCTATCATTTCTTACAAGAACAGGAACCAGAAAGAGTTAACAAGATTATGAGAGAGTTTCTTGCTAAGCATAAGTTGTAAATTCTGATTTAGATAGTACTCAAATGTAATGGAGATATTAGAATGTATACCTTTTTTCTTTTTGTACTCTGCAGTGCATTGTATTAAATGTTGATTAGCGTGTGTTCCAAATAAATAATTCGTTGCAAATTCTGCTGGTTTTAATTTATACAGTATTCTCCTGTGTGTATAAATTTTCTCGCCATTAAACATATGGGGTACATATTTTGAATAAAAACCCTAATGTGGGAAAGAGAACATAAGTTGCTACCAACATCAAGGAAACAAGATTGCCAAGGTTTGTCATGTCATGTCAGTTTGACATCTGCTATTGGTAATTTGACAAATGTAAACAATAAAACAAAATTTTCATAATTTCATGCGGATGAAGCCGCACGGGAACATCTAGTTCTAAATTTTTATAGATACCTTTGCATTGTAATAAAAAGCATATTACATCAGTTGTTGACTAGTTTTATTATTCCATTTTTAAAGACAATGAGAATGTGAAAATGAACCGCAGATTTATTATCTTCTACGTTAATCTTTATCAGTTTGAGCCATCTATCAACAAAATAATTGACTCGTTGTAATGTCGCCATCTATCGGCAAAACACTTAATTAGTCGTCATGTACATGCTTTTTACTATTCATCAATAGATCGCGCTCGAAGTAAATTAATAAGACACATGCTTTTGGCTATTTGCCAACAGGTGGCGTTAATTATGATTATATCAAAAGCAGCAAATAATTATACACAACGTTCTCAACACATACCATTTCACATAATGATATATTCTAACTTCTCAAATCTCTAGTTTATACGTAACGTATAAGACGCATCCATCGCTTGCAAATAAAATAAATGCTAACTATCTAACGAGAAAGTGTATCACAAACCAAAAGCTTTAAGAACTTAAAGCAAAGAATGATTTGACTACACCTATCGTCATGAAACCGGCAAGGATGCGGAAATACATTTTCCTACGAAGGGGACAAGAGGCGTGCGAAAGTCGACATGTACCCGTCTTGTATCATACGTTGATATTTTATTGGCGCGTGTCAGTATCTCTCATGCCAGCTGCTACACCGTTTTACTGGCATGTGTATTTCCGGTTTCAGGTTCATCTACTAATTTGCCTATAGTGAGATATTTTATCTTGTAATCAAACGGTATGTACATTGCTATACATAGGAAGCTATCGTAAATCCGTAACTGATATAATTATTTCACAATAATAGTAGTGAATATTTAAGAATTAAGTATTCGCTATCAAGCTTTTATCTCCATATCAGATATTAATTTGTATTTTGTACACAAAGTGCGCGGTAACGTCCGGTTTTTAAATGTGGTGTAATATTTGATAGTTGGCAAGGCAAAGTACGTATGTATCGTGGAAGTAAATTATGAAATTAATAGCTTACGCTCGCGACTTCGTCCGCATGGAATTAAAAAAAAAACAGATGCAAGTAGTCTATGTGTTCTTCTAAACTATCCAATACATCTATGCCAAGTTTCATCGATATCCGTTCAGCCCTTTAAGCTACAAACTTTAACAAACATCCATCCTTCTAAACTTTCGCATTTAAAATATTAGTATGATAACTCCGGAATGGCTGTTTGAGACTTTTCTGGAAGGGTCTTGGTGTACGCGGGATTATTATAGTTAGATTACGTTTTTTTCAGCTGGCTACAATATCGATCACATTTGAAATGTTATCAGACAGTAGCTCAGGCCTGGATTGTATGGACTCACTGGCGCAAGGTTTATTAAAACAGTTTTATTCTATGCTAACGAAGTTTGCGGGCGAAGTTCGTACATAATTAAAATGATGTAGTAAACCTATATACTACATTTCTAAATAATAGTTAAATGAGAACGATGTAAGGAAAGTTTAACGAGACCTTACAAATATGCTAATTGTATGACATCGTATCGTCGTGATTGCACGTTTAAATAAAACACTATTTATAAGCTTATTTCAATCTGAACGTGTTATATGTAATGTGGTGATAAATGGAACTACAACCTTTGTTTTGCTTGCTGGCGGACAAAATCAAGCAATTGATATTGTGTCTGCCTGCTAGCTACATTATACCAGGGTCACATAAGCACAGTACAGTTAGAAAGTATCGCAGGTCACTGGCTCCAGCCAGTATTCACATTATGTCAGTTGAATTTCTGTCTAATGTGGAGAGCTACTGTCCAACTGTACTGGCCAAGTGTAAACTAAACATTAATAAGCGGCAACGCCACTTACAGAGAACATAATCCGTCCGGCTACTTATTATTACGTATCCTAGGTACAGTTCAGAAATGTGCTGTACAAGTCGGAAGTAATATCCAAAAACGATAATAAACACACGAAAACAATTATACCTTTGTAACACTGTAATCACACACCTATAAAAGATACATATTTGTATAAACAAATTAAACACTGAATCTTTGTATTTACACTTATTTTATTAAAAACATCCATCGATATTTTTAATTAAAATTAAAGCAATTTTTGAAAATCTTATTGCGTAATATGACGAAGATTTGACACATCTTTTTAATATTTATAAAGCTTTTTTTTTACCACAAAACACATTTACTCTTCAAGCTTCACTGAAACGTAATGATGACATGGTTATTTCATAAAAGGCCAATCAATACATAAAGCCTCCTTCATACTTTTACCTTTTCTTACTGTACTTTTAATGAATGCAATCTTGCTAATATCATAAATGCGAAAGTTTAGACGGATGTTTGTTAGACTTTGAAGCCTAAACTGCTGAATTGATCTCCATCAAAGGTATAGATGTCTACTTTTTTTTTAAATAATAATAATAACAATTTATTACTTAAAATCATACATATTTTACAAGTAGATTTCTGGTGCTGGGACATTCTTGTAAGTAAGTTATTTACTTGTGACAGAATGTCCCGTTCTTCCATAGCATACATTACATTTTGCTTGTATCTAACAGTTATACATTTTAAAGATTTTTTTTATAATTTCCTTCTTTTCTTTTCACTTTTGTTTTTTTAATACCATGCGGACGGAGTCGGAGGCGAAAGCTATTATTACAATATAATGCCTGAAGACTAAATTATCTACCACCATAGGTTAGACAACTTTATATTTACTGCAGCTTAAAGTTTTTAGAATGCCAGACATTTCAAACAAGGCTAGTATTCTTAATGTTCAATGCGTCAAATGTTCCTTTATTCGATCGTGTCATAACAGTGTGTATAAACGCCTTTATCTGACCTTGAACTTAGTCAAACAGTACCGGACACCTTGATTAATATAAGGAGGTACACGAGGTATTTATTAATTGTGCGATCGACACCGCTAAAATAGGACGTCTCTTCGCCACTTTAATGTAAACAAACCATATTTTTAAAATGAGTTGCATAGTTATTTTCCGTTTTATTGCAACGATTCTTTTAGTTTTTATTTATAGTTTCATATTTTTATTCGTTGTTTTATTCGGTACATTAAAGTATCATCTTAAGTATTTGTGTAGACAAAAGCCTAAAATAGTTAAACCAGCCAGTCTTACGGATCCAAAATATGGCGAGCATAAATATATTAAGGCCAATGTGAGTATCAATGTTACAATACTTATTCCACAACATCCGCCTTATATTACTAGCTGTTTCCGTGTGGCTCTTCCGCATGAAATTATAAAAATTCTATTACAGTTTACATTTGTCAAATTATCAACAGCAAATGTCAAAATGTCATGACTTGATATCAAACTATAGCAACCTTGCTTCCTTGATGTTGGCAGCAAGTTATGGTCTCTTTCCCACATTAGGGTCTTTATCCAAAATATTTACCTCTAAGTTTGACGGCGGGAAAATATATAGCCTAAAGCGTGATGTTAGTGTAGGGCTTTTTATTAAAAAAAGAGTTATTGGAAAATATGCTGAAATTGCTGACATCTTAGGTAACAAAGAAGTGTGTGTTTACGCTTTATTATAATAATACAGAAGTATAGATTATCTTATTTTTGTTTTTTATTGAATGCGATAAGCTAAAGTAACAATATTTTTCGTGTAATTTCATCACTAAACATTAATCTATTCGTTTCAGAATGTGAAATTGCATTATGTAGAGAGCGGCGATCCATCTAAACCGTTAATGCTGTTCATTCATGGATTCCCAGAGTTTTGGTATACTTGGCGACATCAAATTGTTGAATTTAATAAAGAGTACCGGTAAGTCGCAGTCGATTTTGTAAATAATATATATCTAACATAACAAAATTACCTGATGAAGCCCCAGACTTTTGCCACATTTTTGCATCTATCTAACTATGTATATGTTACAGGGTAGTGGCAATAAATTTGCGTGGATATGCTGGTTCAGATAAACCAAAAGGAATATCATCATACAAATTAGACGTACTCGTTGAAGACGTGCGTGATTTTATACGGAATTTAGGTAAGTGTGATTTAATAATCACGGTCACATTTTTTATCGACAATGTTCTAATTTTAAATAGGTACTTAATCATAACGCCAACTGTTGTATTTTGTTCTGGCATACTGTTTTTAATAATAACCGTTTATTTTAAGGTAGCAGCAAATGCATAATTGTAAGTCATGACTGGGGTGGCATAGTGGCGAGCAGATTTCGTGACACATATCCTGAATGTGTCTCAGGTCTTGTGATGTTTGCGAGCATGTGTAAGGAATCCTGGCAACGGGATATTTGGAATAATTGCAAACAGCATTTTGGCGCATGGTAATATTATAATCTTACTAATATTATAAATGTGAAAGTTTAGTAGGATATATGAACGGTAAACATCCATCCATCCATCTAAACTTTCGTTAACAAACAGGGTTTGTTGCTTTCCAGAACGGATATCGATGATTCCGCGCAGATTGAGTTATGGGCGAAAGCTAGTGCTTCTATAATACAAATTAGTAAATTGTTTATAAGTAGTCTTATAAAAATAATATTAGAAGTAACTTGATGTTTGTAGCGTGAGTTTCTCACTGACTTTAATGTTATTGATAAAAATTTGGTTTGCATGACTGTAGATAAAGTTGCATATATTATAGTTCTCTTGTCAATTTATTTAGCAAATATTGCTTCGGCGTTTTTCCTATTATATTAAACGTGTATTTTACTATAGAACTAGTTCTTCGGTATTTAATATTTTTGATAATTAATTTAATTATTTTAGGTACACTTTCTTCTTCCTCGTGCCTAAGTTACCTGAGTGGTGGTTCGAGATGGGCAATTTAGAAGTTTATGAGTGGATATTCAAACAGGAGGGTAAAAATGTTGACGAAGATACTATCAATTGCTACAAATACACTTTCAGTAAACCTGGTTAGTATACCATTTGTCTATAATTTTGATTCCACTACAACGTTATTTGCATTTGCCATGACTGAAAGTTAACCTATTAGGTTAGTTTCAAATATTTTAAATGTAAAGATTACAAGGAACTGAGAAATATTGTATGTGGAGAAAGAGAACAAATCTATTTTATAAAAGTTCGAATTCATTTGCATATTGCACTTCTAAAGAAATGTATATCTAACTGCTTACGTTTTTGTTCTGTTTTATTTTAATTGTAATCATCATTTTAGGTTCCTTCACGCCACCTATAAACTACTACCGATCGGTCTTCTCATTAACAACTAAAAGAAATAATATAGATAATAATGTACCAATGCTTGTGGCTAATGCTGCAAAAGATTCATCATTACTTCCAAACTTATTGAATCGTATGAAGGAGGATTACAAGTATATTGAAACAAAACTACTTGAGGACTGCTATCATTTCTTCCAGGAACATGAACCAGAATTAATCAACAAACTTATAAGAGAGTTCCTAGTTAAGCATAAGTTATAAATTCATATTATAATTAGTTTATATTGTAAAACATTTTCTTTTTATACTCTGTAGTGTGTATTTAATGTTAAATTGTGTGTGGCCTAAATAAATTATTTGTCATAAGTTCTGTTTTAATTTTATTACTTCTAAATTTTGTGTTTTCGGATGTAACAAATGGTATTTTATGAGTCTGGATGCCAGGTTTATTCTGAAATTCAGAATTTGAATTCTATCGAATTTCTATTACAAAATTGTAAGTTTGTTATTTGTCCAGCCTTATGTTTAAAAACCGGAAGGTCGATTTTGTGAAATTTTTAAGGCAAATTTTGAGAAATGAAAATTACAACATATTTTTCCAGGATTATGTAAGTTATATTTTCAATTTCAACAAAAATCATGTTCGTTAACGTTGTCCTTTGGAGTAGGCGGATGTGACGTTAAAATGACTCGGCTTAATTTATAACTTTATAAGTATTTTTCCGCCTTGGGATTTACGTTCAAAATCAAACACCACAGACTATAAAGGACATTAATCAGTAACATATTCTAGTCGGTTGTTTATATCATAATAAACTTTTGTTTTTCGCATTTAGCGCTTTTGGTATTTCTTACCTGACTGTAAAAATTAACTAATAATAAAATCCCCGTCCATCTGCACCAATATTACAAAGAGGAAAACTTTGTTTTTTTTTTTTTTTTATTGTAATGAAATAACCCAAAAACTACTGGACAGATTTTAAAAATTCTTTCACCATTAATAAGCTACGTTGTCAGCGAGTAACTAGGCTGAGTAATAGACTATATTTTATAAAACAATTTTAATTTCACGCAGACGGAGTCGCGGGCGAAAGCTAGCGTGGTATAAAAAAAAACAAAAGTAGCCTACGTGTTCTTCCAAACCATCATCTACATTAATCTAGGTTTTTTATTGAGATCCGTTCCGTCGTTTAGACCTTAAACTACAACAAACATCCATTCATTCATTAAAACTATCGCATTTATAATATTCACAAGATAAGATTATGTAAATCTTCGTCAGTCAAATATTTATATTATTGCTATAAATATAGTTATTACACAATGTGTTATCAAGTCGACCAGCCAAATCGAACAACGTGGACATCAGTGTACTAATGACTCAGCGGATTCATTGTAAAAATGGTTTTTACCAATTTATTCAAGGTTATTCAATGTTTTATCACTGCTAACATAATTTATTAAGGTTTCAATTGTTTCTTTATTGATTCTCGCGAGGAATCCATTCATAAGTTCTGGTAAATAGTCGATATTGTTGCCTCCGGCAAGTCTTTTCGGTACAAATATGTAGACTTCCTAGGCGTCACTAGCCAGGAGGGGTGGGGGGCGGCCAGTGGTCAAGTTGACTAGTAGTAAAAGAATATTTATTCCAATGAGAATGTTTATTACAGTTTTATCTTAATGTATGAACTAGCTTTTGCCCGCGACTCCGTCCGCGCAGAATTAAAAAAGAACAAAAGTGAATAGCCTATGTGTTCTTCCAGACTTTCCTCTATATCTATACCAAATTTTATCGAAATCCGTTCAGCCGTTTAGGCTACAGACTAACAAACATCCATCCATCCATCTAAACTTTCGCATTTATAATATTAGTATGATATGATTAGTATGATATTATTAACAACTAGCTTTCGTACGCGACACCGTCCGCGTGTAATTAAAATAAGTAAGTAGCCTTTGTGTTCTTCCGTACTATGACTTACATCTATGCCTTATTAAGAACTACGAGGGTGAATCAAAAAGTTCTTAGAAGTGCATGTATATGAAACCTTTTTGGATCAAGTTCGATATTCAAATTAAAGAGTGTCTATCACACTATATTTATGCACACTGTCACTTGTTTTTGTCAGTTCGTTCGCATATAATATTTTTTTTTGTGCAACGAGTTGCTAATAAGTCAAAATTATGGATAAGAGTGAGTTACGTGCGGTGATAAAATATCTCAGTTTGAAAAAAATGTCTACGAAGGAAATTTTTTTGGATATTCAGCAGACATTAGGGGGTGATGCTGTACCCTATTCTACGGTTGCGTACTGGGTGGCTGAATGTAAAAGAGGTAGATCAAGCTGTAAAGATGACCCGCGTTCTGGGCGGCCTTCAACCTCCGTTACAGAAGAAAATGTCAAAAAGGTTGAGAATCTGGTTTTGGAAGACAGAAGAATGACTATAAAACATATAGCTGAGACCCTAAAGATATCTTTTGGTAGCATTCAATCCATTTTAATTGATTCACTGGGGTTCAAAAAAGTGTCTGCAAGATGGGTGCCACGAATGTTAACCGAAGAAAACAAAAAGCGACGTTTGGAAATTTCCAAGCGTAATCTCGGAATGTTCCAGCGTGATTCGGATAATTTTTACCGTCGTCTTGTCACCATGGATGAAACGTGGGTCCACCATTTTGATCCTGAAACTAAAAGACAAAGCATGTCTTGGAAACGGCCATCCTCTCCATCCGTCAAGAAATTTCGAGTTGCTCCTACCGCTGGCAAAGTTATGGCCTCTGTGTTCTGGGATAGTGAAGGAATCTTTTTTATTGAGTACATGCCAAAAGGCCAGACGATTACTGGACCCTATTAAGGTTTAAGGTTTTCAGGCACTTTCGGGATTAAATTATAAATTTAATCCCGAAAGTGCGTGAAGCGATTAAAGAAAAACGTCGTGGAAAACTGTCGTTGGGCGTGTTGTTCCTTCAAGATAACGCTCCTGCTCATCGATCGGAAGTTGCGCTCAACGCAATCCGCTGTGCTGGCTTCAATCTCCTTGACCACCCACCATATTCTCCGGACTTAGCTCCAAGTGATTTTCACTTATTTCCAAAATTAAAAGAGGAAATTCGTGAAACAAAATTTCACGATAATGACGCGGTTATAGCTGCCGTAGAGGACTTTTTCGAGAGCCAAGAAAATAATTTTTTTTCACAAGGAATAAGGAAGTTAGAAACGCGTTATTCTAAATGCATTGCATTGGAGGGAGATTATGTAGAAAAATAAAATATTATTATTTAAATTTTTGCATTTTTTAATATTGATTCCAAGAATTTTTTGATTCACCCTCGTAGTCGAGTCTAGAGTTTTTGCATTTAGGCGGCAAACTATAACTATCCGTCCATCTATCTAAACTTTGGCATTTATAATATAAGTAACTTGTAATTTTTACTTTTCTTTTATGAGTAGGCAATGACTTTTTACTAATCATTGTGTGTTATAAAGAAGAGATGGTGAGGACTTAACATAAAATAGACTGGGAGAAAGATCTTGCTTGTATACATTAATATTGTATTATCTGTAACATTCATGTAACAATGACTAATATAACGGCAAAATTACTTATCATTATAAGTAGGCCTATAAATTGCAAGTCATGTATCTAAGTCAGATAATTGGATTATAATAATTGTATGTAAATATTGTAAATAAATAAAATAAAAAACATTAGTCAGATTAAAAATTATTTCTGTCAATCTTTAAATTTATTAAAACCGAATTGGATTTTTATATTTAACACTTTAATTTTAGAATGTTAAACTACATTATGTGGAAGTTTTGTTATTTAAAATTAATATTTGATATAACGAAGGAGCAGTTTGAAAAGTGAGTATAGTGAAAGCTAGTAAAAATAATAATAACAAATTCCAAGTAGATTATGTCCAATCGTATTAGTAATATTTATCTTTTAATTCATTCTTTGTATTTGTTCTGGATAACTCAATCTTGAATTGTCTTGAAATAAAGGAATGAAATTGAAATAAAGGGTTTTTCATTTTGATCTATAGGTCATAGGTATTTATTGATTTCATCTTGTGAGAAAAAAAAAGAAAGTCGAAAAGATTCATAACCGATTTTACTCAATCCATCCATAATATATGTAGATCGTCGATAAGTGACACAAATGAAGCATCAAATTAAATTTGTATGAAAGTAAATACCCGTAATTAATAAACGGGTATCATAGTGACGACATACGCGCCTATCGAACAACTGGGAAATATCGATAATCGGTTAAAACATAAAATTAATCGAACATAATTTAAGTATTTACTTATCTTTGTTACAATATAGTGATAGCGACGACGATAATAATAATGATAAATTCAAAAAAGATTATGCACGACTCTCTTAGTAAAACTTATTATTTCCTCTTATTTTTTTAATTTTGTTCTGTATTTCTTATTATTAATCTGACTTTAAAGAAATGGATGGAAAGAAACAGTGCATTTTATTTTAATCTTTTAAGAGAGTAAAAATCTAAAGTTGAAAATATTCACACAACTTTATTCAACCATCCCTACTGAATTATCAAACAAACTATAGACAGAATTCTATACTTTCTATATTCTTTTCTATTCTATAATTTAGGTATTTGTATGTGGCTTTAAAATTTTCTGGAATACGAAAGAATTAACGAAGTCACAATTAACAAAGTACTCAATTTAGAAGTAAAAAAATATGCAACCACACATCTATCATATAATTTTTCCAATTCCATAGACTTTTATTAAACTTTTTAGTATCGGCAGAACTGGGCTGGACTATGAAGTCTATGAAGGAATGCCTTTCAACTTTACCATAGACAATCAAGGTCATGTCACAAATATTAATCGTGACAAGTCGAATAGTTACAATTTTGGAAAAACTTGACTTTCTCTTTTTCTTTACGCATAGTTTATGCACATAAAGTGGTTTTGTTTTTGAGAAGTCGGACTTTTTCTTTTATAATTACTTTAGGATTACCTCAAATTCTCAAATGAGAGCTAATGGCCGCCCAACACTAATCACGAAACAGCTGATGTGCGTCGTTTGATTTATCAATTAACATTGCTGTTTGCCTCCCTGTTTCAAAGTTGTTTAAATGATACTCTATTCGCAAAACATTTTTTTCTGGAATTCAGGGTTCGTATTGTTAGTTAACAACAGTGTGTTCGTGAAGTGAGTGAGTTTTCCTAAGGTGTTGGTTTTTTTTAGATGTCACTGACCATTCAACAAATTATTTTGGATGCTAAAAGGCTGGCGGGCCGACTGAAGGAACGGGAAACAGAAGCGGATGCGTTATTGACTGAGACTCAATCGGCATATAGACAAATTCATACCATGAAACAGGTACTTACATCCTTGATCCTTTGTTAGTTTATTTTTTTATTAACTTTCGTTTATCATATAATATTTTGGAATACAACAAATTTAAACAAAAAATAATTGCCAAACATGAAATTGTGAAAAAACAATGTTTAAAATCATAATTTGTATGTTTAAAATAGATGGATTCATTTTTTGTGTCTATTAATTGTACAGCAAATAAATATCAGTAATTGTTTGCTATAGTACAAAGAAGAAGTGGACACTCTCAATGAAGCCTCAAGAGAAAGACCTCGGGGAGAACTAATTGCAAGCATTGAAAGAGAATCTCGACTTATGCGTGATGTACAAAAAGAGAATGGGGAACTCCGAGCTGCATTGGAAGATCACAGAAGGGCTTTGGAGCTAATTATGACCAAATATCGTCAGCACACTGAGAAGAGAATATGGGAATCGCGAATAGATTTTACATCTGCTATTAATGATAAACAGCAAGAGGTAATAAATATACCATTTATATTATTACTTAATAGTAGCTGTCATCTGCGACTCCTAAAAACTTATTTAGTAGCCTATGCATTATTTCAGACTATGTGCAACATCTGTAACAAGTTTTATCCAAATCTATACCGCCATTTTGGAGTTATGGGGTGAAAAAAATCCATCCATCCAGTTAGGCTGTTTAATATTGTTAATATTTCCTTCAACAGTTGATTCGTCAACAAGCTGAAAGAATTAATGAGATGACTAGCGTCATGTACAAAGCTGTTACCTTGGATGAAAATTCTGACACAAGGAAAGAAGAGGAATTGTACCAAAGGCTTATTACTGAGAACAAGGTAATGATCTTATGATCTTATGACTATAAACTAAGTAATTCTGTCTAAATTGTGACAGATTTGTCATGTCTAAATAGTGCTTCACTGGTTACAACACACAAACAACACATTTACCAATTAGGTACCATTATCTTTACTTCTATAGTAATATTATAAAGAGGAAAGATTTGTATTTTTGTATGTATTGAAATAAATACAAAAATATGCGGCTGATTACAAAAATTCTATCAACATAAAAAAGCTATGTTATCAGTGTGTAACATAGGCATTTCTTTATTATTTTTTTAATTTTATGAGGGTGAAGTCGTGAGCAACAGCCAGTAGAAATACAAATAACTAGCTTTTGGTTACGACTTTATCTGGGCTGGATTAAAAAAAACTTAGTAAGCAACCTATGTGTTCCAGATTATGTTAATAACAAAATTTAGTTAGATTAGTTGGCCTGTTTTGGAGATATGTAACACAAATCCATCCATCTAAATTTGTAATACAGTGGAACCTCGATAACTCAAACCTCGGTATCTTAAAAACCTCTATAACTTCAAAAAAATAATATGTTCCCTTTCCATCAGAGCCCAAAACCTCTACAGCATAGACCCTTGATAACTTAAAACCTCTATAACTTAAAATATTTTATGTTTCCCTTGGACTTTAACTTATCAAGGTTCTACTGATTTAGTAAGATGGTATATTTTGACAAATATTGCGTAAATCAGATAAAAGCATTGTTTAATAAAACTTCCAGGGTCTTCGGGAGATGTTGAATCTATCGAGGCGGTATGGATCGGAGCGATCATTGGCTCCTCCTACAGAAGACAAGCATGTACAAACGGAGGGCCCGGCTGTGCCCACCGCGTGACGTGCCCACACCGCCCGCCACTTACAAACGTAAACGAACCTCCTGTCGGCACATTTGCCTTTATATTTCCACAATAACTTTTGCATACAGAATACCTTTAATTTCTAAATTCATGAAAAAATTTCTATGATGACAGTTTTATTGCAACTTTGTTCCTATTAATTTTGATTACCCGGAAGTTTTAGAAACCGATAAATAGATTATTTTCTTCTAGCTAAAAATTCAACTAAAATAAACATAGATATCACGAAACTAATTGTATGATTTTTCAAAATTATCTGTGTGCAAAGTCTATCTGAATACTGAACCATGACTTACTAATTTTGTTGTTTATTTTAATTTCTTTTATATATTCAAGTATGCTTCATGTTCAAATTATTTGTATTTATACTTAAGAATGTTTAAAACACTACACAAGTGTTTATTTAATGTGCAGGCAGGAAGGATATAATTTTATAAGTCACCAATTGAGGGCAATTTTCATTTTACCATTACTTATACAATGATAAGAATTTTTATATTTACTTTAATTAAAAAGATATTATAATGGATTACTAAAATACTCTGAATAGGTTGTATTCTATACTGTTATATCTTTACATAACGAATTGTAGCAATTTACACAAAAAAGTATATGAGTATATGACTTTTGTGATTGTATACGCAAAATAATTTTATTCTTTAATGAGTTTAAAGTAAAAGTGTAATAACAATTGTAAGAAGGATGTCAATAAATATTTTTGTTTCTTTAATTGATTGATTTGGGGGCCAATTAGCCCAACAGAAACAGCCATAAATAATATTGCCTAGAAACTGCCATTCACAGGTGCTTAAATGTTTGACTTTAGTTTATTATGGTACCATATGAAGCTGTATTTTTTAGCATAAAAGCTTATGAACTTATGACCTATATTAAATTATATTTTTAATTAATAATATCTACATAATGGTTGATAAATAATAGTAAAATGAAAATGCACTCGGTGACCACTGCCTGTTGAATGCTATTATAGAATTCAAACTTTATGCCGGCTTGACAAGCTGCAAGAACTTAATTTTCAAATTTAGAAAAAATAGACGGAAGTTGTGCTCTTTTAATAACATATACTAATACATATTTTGCGAAGAAAAGTGACATCTCAAGATTATTATTAGTGGTGTCTTGTTTGTATAAAATTCCGTGCCGGCATAAAGTTTGAATGTCACTGTACTAAGGTGTTTAGTTTTTGTTAACTCAGGATCTTAGATTGCTCGAATTTCGTCTAGTTTTAAATTAGATTACTTTGTGTGTGTAAGCGCAGTACTTTGTGGGACCCATTATCTGTTAACAAGTTATATTACAGAGTGATTATTGATATGAAAGTTTGATCCTTTTGAACTAAGGAATTATTTACGTAGTTATATGAGCTCAACGAGATATTAAAAAAGTAAATCATAACATGTATGAATTTAATGGAACAATTAAAACATTAATAGTAATCAGAACTATATTGGGATGTAAAGGTAAAAATAATTATTGTTTAAAGTTTTAAAAATTAGTATTTAACTAACAATTATGTTGATGTAGTTTTTGAGTTATAGACATCCATAGTGATATCCTAAGTTTTTTTTATTATTTTTTAACATCGAGATACTGGGTACTAGTCACGCACTGGTCATATTTAGTACTGTGTTTACTCCATTCTCTACTTTACTCTGGTCTTCATACTTCCATCTTGAAATTATTATACTAAATAACTTAACATCGTGTAAATGCTTTTGCATTCGATTGATTGTAAGAGTTGTTGCGATTGATTCGCTGAATACATCTCTTTAGTAAGTAAATAATTAATATGCAATATTTTTTCACGCGTTCGTATCTGCTTTGGATGTTAGAAGTTCTAAGTAGAATGTATTGTAGCTATTCTGGTTAGAATATTTCATATTGTCATACCGTTGTATGGGCAACAAGCAATAAATTAAGGACTGGTTCTGATAAAACATTTGTATTAAAAATTTTAATGTCTTAAGGCGATGAGAACTAGTGTGTAATGATGACCGTCCTCTTACAAGCTTCGGTACTACGCGTGTACAATAACATGACACCTCGTTACAGTTAGTGACGCGATAGAACGTTTTAAAACTTGGTTGGATTATTTATGAAGTAGTGTAACTCTGACGTCATTGTGCGCAAGTTTAGAGCTAAATCTCAGTTTATACACTTCCCAAATAATAATCAACTTTTTTTTTTAGTAAAAAAGGCGCATTCTGAGGCTATTTGCGGCGCGTGTATGTAGTTATTACAAATTTTCTTACCTCAATAAATAGAGTGTAACCAAATAGTTTTACAATATCCTAGAATTAATTGTGAGTATTTTTGCTCGTTCTTATATCGATTCATGAAGTATGTGACTGGAATTAAAACATTTATTAAAGGAATACAAGCGCAAATGGGCAAGATATAATTTAAAAGATAAATTAGAACAATATAAGGTAATTGAAGTTAAAATTATTTTTAAACGAATTTTTATACCTTATGAAAGCACAAAAATTATTGAAAAGTATGAAATAGAACATTTACTGTTTTGAACTATATACCTTGATAAGTATTTTACGTTATAAATTGTTCTGTAGTTAATATTTTACTATATATTAGGGTTCAATAACTGTTTACAGAATTATTTGAATCATTAAGTAGATGGTAGGATGTCTCGTCGGTCGGCTAAAGAATGCTGGGAGAGAACCGTTGTTGGATGTTTAGCGTTCTACAATTTAGATATTGTTATAACTGTATTTTAGTTAATAATAGTTATGTCTCTAAAATCTAATTATAATATAAAACAAAGGATGTAAAAATATTTACCTCATAAGTATGCTTATGTGAGGTCTTACACTAAACTTTAAATTGTAGTTTTTGAAAATGCTGTTTCGGCTTGTATGCATATAAGTAAGGAATTTCCGAAGATTTATATTTCTACGTTCGTACGTAAGTCTGTGAATCTAGTATTGTCCCTTACTTTAAATTAAATTTTTTTATTAATCGAAATGGTTACATCACTAAATGATGTTTTCAAGATACTGTTTTACATGTAGATGTTCCATGAAATCTACAGTTTTAGTAACCTTAGTAGATAATGAAAGTGATGATATAGTATGTTTTGTCTGCCGTAGCAACATGTAGAGCTAAAATATAATGTATCCTTAAAATGTATTTGACAAATATACAACTCTAAAATATTACATAGTATGTTTTTTATCCTTGTCCTATTGCATTTAAATGAGTAGTCTGGAGGATAGGAGATAAATAAACAAGACT
Source organism: Papilio polytes (assembly GCF_000836215.1). Taxonomy (NCBI): domain Eukaryota; kingdom Metazoa; phylum Arthropoda; class Insecta; order Lepidoptera; family Papilionidae; genus Papilio; species Papilio polytes. The sequence goes on from NW_013525157.1 coordinate 7,155,989, forward strand.
AAATGATGACAACAAAACTTGTCGCTTGCATAATAGCAACTATACTATAAAATGCATGTAAACTGCGGTAAGTTCTAACTGGTTGCTATAAGTTGACATTTATTTAAAGGGTAAAAATGTTAATAGGTAGGAGTTGAAATCAAATTCCATTTTACACAAATTAATATATTAGAAGATCTTATTAAATATCTCAAAAGTCCCCAACTACACAACAAAACATCCTTTCTCACTGTATAGTAAGAAAGGAGAAGTTCATACATGTACATAGGAGAATCATACTCTAGTTTGTGTATACTCTGTAGGGAACTTGAATGAATGTTGTCCGAGGGCTTCAATGTTCGGCAGAAGACCAGCGTTTGGTATAATGTTCCATGACAGAGTGAGCGTTACATTCTGATGACCCCTGAAATGTATAATTTTAAGTCAGTAACTGTTTTAAATTGAATTAAAATGAACAAATAGTGTATGTATGGCACCAGTGAATATCACTACAAATGCAACTGGCCAAGTCTAAAACATGCATAAATCAATTATCTAAATAAATTTTACTAAAAAGGTTAAATTTCAACAAATCATTGATTTAATAGATACAGAAAGCATTTTCTTACTAAAATTGCTCCAGTTTCATTACATTTTTAAATAAGTATGAGTACTTACTTCAAACCATTACCATCATCCCAGAAGTAGTATTTTGTGTTCATATTCTTAAAATCTAATAGTGCATTTTCTCCTCTTAAAATGATTTTGTCCCAAAGTACGACTTGATTTAGTTCATTGTTTGGTGTAATATATTCAGCTGTCAGGTATAGGAACAGCTGCTTCACATTCCAGTTGAAAAGATAAGAGAGATCTGTTTTGAGATCAAATGTAAGGAAACCAAGATCATTCCTTTCTCTAGAAGCACCATAATCTGGAACATTCTTACTGCAAAGGAAATTTGATATTGTTTTATTTTTAGGTCAACTATGGTTGTTTTAACATATGAATATTTCAATAATGACAATGTACAGTCAGTTTAGTACCAGTAGCAAGCATTTAGTAGCGTCTAAAACTTAAGGTCGGTAGTTAATTCTTCTGTGACAATGAAATGAAAATGAATGTAAATGTTAATTTACGAGGTCTTTATGATTACGTATACTTACACGACTACTTTTACAGTGTTCATTTGAGCGGCAGTTCTATAATCCACTGTTAAAGTGGATAGAAAACACAAAAATGTTAAACATGCCAACACACTTAAAGTATAGGTTAATATCGCATTTCCTCTCGTTAAAACCGAATACATGTTGAGTTATGTTTATAGCAAAGGTTTGCTATAAATCTTTAACACAAATAAGGGGGTTTTTGTTAATTTTTGATTACTTTCTGTTGGCGATTTGATGACATTAAAGACACGTCACATTCAACTTCACCCTTGCTATGCCGGAGACTTTTAAATTTATTCGACAAATTTACACTGTATATCCTTGTAATAAAGTTAATTTTTGAAAGTAATAGTATGTGAAACTTAAAACGTCACACGTTTCTAGTAAATGCGTTTCATTCTACGTTTCGTGGTCTGGATTGAAAGTAGTTCTTTTGTAAATATTTAAATAACCTCAATCTCACTTCTAAGTTATGATATGCAGTATAAATCTATTTAAGGTATTGTGAATAAAAACATTTGAAATAAATAATACAAAAACATTAAATTCGAAGATAGTTAATAGGATTTTATACACTTTCCGATAGATGGAGTAGTTTACAATTAGAAGAACCACTACGAAGTCAATTTTGAAAAATACAAACGCGGTAAAATGATTGTCTCAAATTAATGCAGTGTTTGTGCCTTGTTGTTGTACATACGAGATTTGTGGCTTCACTGGACTACTGATTTTAGGAAATCGAGTATTGCTTGTTAGATTTTTAAATATTTTCGATGTATTCTGTATTCCTAAAAGTTATTGATTAATCTGTGCTATTTATCAATACATTTATCTTTATTTAAAACAACAATATTGTTAGGAAAATATGAGGAAACGGAAGGAATAGCGGGGGTAGATTTATAAAACATATCGCAAGGAGTGGCTCGGGCGCTCAGTTGCAGTCTCGGCGCTCAGTCGACGGAACGTTCGATATATTTGCGTTGTCGCATTGGAGTTCTGTTTGTGTATTTTACAAGTAATTTACAAATATTGTTAATATGGCCGTACGTCTGTCTATATTTTAAAGGAAGTCATTTGTGTCGAAATATCTAACATGCTACATCAATAGCATTTTCATGTCAGCTTTCTACCCAGATGCTATTGTTTTTATGCTACGTTATTCGATATCGAAAATAAGAGATGCAGGAAAACATTGTAATTCATGCCGTTGAAAATCAAATATTGAAATTCGAAGTTACAGTAATGAAATAAAACGTAGGTAATGAAATAAAGCTTTATTAAGTGAAACGCGGTAAACCTACACTTTGGCTCAGAATTACAAAGATGGCTAGAATGAAGACCGTTAGGGACAGAAGTGAGTTGAGTGGTGCTTCGTTGCAAGGCACCCCGCCCGGCACGGATCGACAAAAGCACACTTTAGTGGCGAAGCTGCCATTCCTCTGCTGGTAGCAGCCGCTGGTCACCGCTTCCCCGAAAGAGTCCACCGCCCGAGTGCACATATAAGTAGAATTTTCGACTGAAAATTGAAAAAAAACGAGCCATGTTTAGGGAAGGTAGTTACCTAATTACTTATATTAAATATACATGAAATGTTTTAGGAATATAACGTCTTTTTTTATTAAAGTTATTTACTTCGTAGAAACAAGACAAGATGAAAACTAAAGATTGTGAATCGTCGTCGAATTTTTTCAATATTACACGACTGATTTAGATTATTTTATTATGTTGTGTGATACCATGGTCATTAAAGTAGTAGGTGTATTTAGCGCAAACATCATTCGGTCCCAGTATACAGGAGGCGTCGTTTGAGTGATGCGTCCAGATATACTCCACATCTGGCCATGTTCCGTCATCTGAAAAGTACAATTTACAAAGTTGCCAGTATTAATATATAACAGAAGTCAAAAGGAAGAGAGGATAGAATGAGAAAAGAGTTTTGATGAAAATTTATTTCTTCACTTTAATTTCATGGACTGCTTGTCTAGTGTCTCAAGAAATGTAACTCGCCAGTATACTAAAATTCTCTTCATCATTTTATTATTTCTCATGTCTTGACGACTTATGCCTAAAGCAATAAATGTTTACTTACAGGAGGCAACGAGCGGCTGGGCACAGGGCACGCCGCTCGCCAGTCGGGTCGCCTCTTGACATGTGGCGTTCAGGAACACGCTCTCATTGTTGAACTTGGGCCCCAGCCACGTAAAGCGGAAACATCGGGATACAGGTATCGACTGTGCAACCACCGCTATACTACCTACATATATATACGCAATTTTAAGATCTGCTGTACCGAAATAACGCACGGTTTGTTACAGAATATACAATTCTGAAGTGCATAACAAACAATGCATTTTATTGACAAAGGTATAATGTATTGAAGGCAATCTATATGATCATAGCCTACAGTATTAAAAAAATAAACTGTTTTACTTTGTTGGAGGTATAGTATTTTGAAGGTATTGCATGAAAAATTATTTAGAATTTTTCCAGTTTATTTGTCCTTGTAAGGTCGTGGTATTTCTCCGCTCAAATTTGCACCTTTGTGCAACTGCAATAGTAACGTGAGTTCTACAACTGTTTCGATTCTGCTTTGTTTTGTTTGTACCATATGTCTAGGTACAGTCGTTACTAAAATAAAAGCGTATCTTAAATTTAAAAACACTAACATTCAGTTATTTCTAATAACAAACATATGAAATTTAATAATAAGATACTCACAACCGACAAGTAGAACAACTGCAACAATTATTTTATTCCTATCCATTCCAATTTACTTTGCGATACTTTACTGGGAGTTTTACAAACACTATTATTGTTTGAAATGTACGAAGAATTCGGTAAAGAACATGTCTGACGGCCAACTTTTATCTTGACATAACAAATACTAATTTCGTATTATAATACGTATGATCGTATCTGTATATTCATTACCGGTGTGTCGTAGAACGATTGGAATGATTTCATTGTTATTGATAACATTATCATTGTATTATCAATTACTTCGCGTCAGCCAGCGTTCCATAGAAAATATTTAAATAATTAGTAATTATTAAAACAAAGAAAATAAATACATGCTGTATTACATCACTCTTATAGCTAACTTAGGTACAGTACGATTTCAAAAAGTCCTATTTAACAGTTCAAAAATACAACCCTGTTTATAAAAATTTGTCTAGCGTTACTTACTAAAACATTTTGCTTTAGCAAACATAAAAATGCTAAAACAAAAAGTGTTGGCTTCACTTTTAAATTTTAATAGGAAATATTTTGTAGCGGCCATGCCGGGGCTAGTGCATACTCCAATGAAATTATTCTCCATTCGCCATCGTCGGGCGATAAGCCGATTTCGTCTAACCTCGTTCAATCAGCGAGCTCGTAGCCCGCCCAGACTCCGCGCATAGATTTATAACTCGACAGACGCGATGCCATTTTAAAATAAATGCGCTTCAAATTTAATTCCCCTATTCCTCGTTTCTATGCTCATGCTTCACTTGTTTGAGAAGATTTGCAATATTTGTTGCATTAGAAATGTATTGTTGAGTTGCATTTTATTCCTGTCTTTTAGGTATTGTATTTATTTTGTTGTAGTTTACCTTCTGTAGTGATGTTAATATAAATCATAAAGACTTATAACCGTATTGTATGTTAAGTTTCAAGCAAACCTTAAACGGCGATATTTAATGGAATGTTTAGGTCAAAGTTTTCAATACTTATTTGGTAAAAGATTTATTGACTACAGCGATCAATTCAATAACTGTTTTAATTACTCGTATTTAATCCTAGCTGTTCCAGTGCGCCATCATCCGCATGAAATGTCAAAATTCAAATGCACAAATGAAAATTGCTTTCTTGATGTTGGCAGCAACTTATGGTCTCTTTCCCACATAGGATTTTTATCCAAAATATTTACCCCTTAGGTTTAATGGCGTGAAAATATATAGCCTAAACCGTGACGTAAGTATAGGGCTTTTT
>NW_013525157.1:7161123-7204057 GCF_000836215.1 Papilio polytes
TATGCTGTGATTGCTGACATCTTAGGCAACAAAGAAGTGTGTGTTTACGCTTTATTATAATAGTATAGATAGATATAGATATGCCTATTTTGATTGTAGCGTTTTAGAGATACTAAGGGCCCACCAAATTGTAAATTGTCAGACAATTCGACGTGTAAAAGATGTGATGAAATACCGGATTTTGTTACCTTATCTGATAGTGACGTCATTTTTAAGCTATCTAAGCCTTTATCAGTAGTAAAATCAGGCCCTTAAAATTTTGTAATTTTCTGTGTAATATGTTAGTAGTTTCTAACCTTAAGCAGTTAAATAATACATGATCTTTTCAACGATAAGTATGCACGTCTGGGGTGTAGCTGTATTGTGAATGTGTGCATAAAGCTGCAAGTAAACCCGCAGGTATGCGATACTCCGCACTCTTACGAGAATCGTTTCCATGCTTTTGAATATATTCACGTGTTGATACTTATGTTGAATATGTTCAGTGTACATTTTTATGTTATAAAGTATGTTTTATCTGTCAGTATAATGGAAGAAAGTTTGTACTACAATTTTATTTGCAAGTCACTTATATTATGAATCGTTTTAATTAATCATTTTTTTTAGTTTTGCGGATAGAATTCTTTCTATATAGATTGTTACAATAAAGTTGAAACATAAGAGTTAATTGTCTTAGTTCTTTTAAAGGTTTTGCTATTTATTGATTCTAGGATATTTCCTATTCATTATTGATTTTTTTCTTTTTTTAATTAGTGTCTTTCTTTATGGCATTTGTGTGCTAATTTGTGTTTGTGTGAGCATATCTGTTTTATTTGTTTGAATGCTTGTGTTTGAAACAGTGTCGAAGAGTAGGATTATACGCTAGTCTATGATGCGCATGATTAATAACTTTTAAACATTGTTTATGTCAAGTTACATTTACGGACTGAATTTCGAAATGAGAAAAAGGAAATTTCTAAGATTAAAATTGCTTATTAAGTTTACAAAACAGCTTCCATTAATCTTAGTTTCATAACTTGGACCCTCTTTGTTTCTCTCAGCACCCCTGTTTAGTATAAAACGGCTTTAATTAAGATATCATGGGAAATACACCTTTCGAATTTTTGAAATATTACGACTTCATGTAAATTTGATACTTTTATCCTTAAAAAATTACAGGTTCGTGTAGGCCTTTTAGTTTTTTTAACCTAATTTTTTCTTCCCACTCTGATGAAGGCGCGGGCAACAGCTGGTAGAATTAAAACAAATGTCATTGTTTTATGGTAATTTTATTTTACAAAAACCCAATGAAATAAGTAAAATATACATACATCAAAGAGAAGTATGGGACAGTTTTTTGTATCTACAATTAGAGTATCTTAAAATTTAGGTTACGGTATTTTATTTATAATATCTAATTATGTACAACAATACAAAAAAAAATATAAATAGAAATATTTACAAAATATTAACTAATAAGGCAGTAGATTTCTGTGGAGAAACATTTATAAAGTAGTGCATTAAATTTATAGGCACTTGTAGACTCGTTATAAATTGTAACTTGAAAAGTTTTAACGTTTCATCAAAGCTCAATTTTCGATCTACACAGTCTATAGTTCACGCGACACACCGTTCCTTTCTTTAGATACACAATCACAAAACCACACATCATAATTATTGTTTACTAGAATATCACAACCACTTTTCACATCAAAGTATTGTCCGTTTCACAACTTGTAGCGTGGAAATATTCGATATAATTTTAGCCAACGTATGGGAACGGTGCGAACGGTGCCGGGAAATATCCAGGGAATCCGGCACTCGGCTGTACGGGTATCGAAGATGTTACGTAACTCGTCAGCATTGTTGGTACAACTTTAGTTGTGAACAACGTCGTGTAAACTGTCTTAGCTCCGAAAGTTAATTTCAATATTTGACTATCAGTTGCTACAACTTCTGTGTTCACAACAACTGGTGTCGAAGTAAGTGAAAATTGTTGTTGCGGGTAAAGTGGATTAATAGGTTGAATGGGTTGGAGTGGTAGGGCAGGAAGACTGCTTGTTCCGATTTCATATTCTGTTTTTGTAACAGTAGCTACTGGTCTCGAAATAGTACTTAAGATTGTACTCTTGCCGTTAAAAAGTGGAATTACATGAGATTCGTATACTGTTTCGTATTTAAGAATAGGTTTCGATGTTGTAACTACATTAGGTATTTGAGCTGCGGCTGCTGGGTTGAGTAATCTTAAGAGAGCAAGTTGCTGCGCCTGTTCCGGCGTCAACGCTACCGCAGGGTTTGGTGATTCCGTTACCTGATTTCCTTTACTTTGCCCATGTGCTTTCTTCAGACGCAAATGATTATCTCTATATTTATCGACGTCCGTTATATCAAAATCTGACCCAATATTTGCAAGATCTAATTCAGCTGGTAGCACTCGTCGGTTAACTCCATCTTCATCCTCGTTACTGTCACCAAAATCAAGTTCTAAATGTAATTCGGATCCAGCCTCATCAAGGCGGCTGTTAAATTCTTTTAACGTTTTACTTGGAATGAATTGGAAAAAGTCCATTGGTGGCAGGGTTTTTGTTGCCGTCACAAACCTAGTTACTTGATATGTTTGTACAAATGTCAAGCTGCTTGTTAGATTTGCATCATTAACGACAGGTAGTATATGAGTTTTCAACATATTTTGTGTAGTACTAAATGTTTCAGTTACTGTTTCTAAAGGCGGCGTTTCCATATCAGAAGATAACGTTATTGCTGGCAAGGTAGCTATACTTGAATCCAAAAGGTAATGATCTTTTCCATAAGGTGAAGCTGTTGCTAGGATATTTTCTGTTAATGGCTCGTTAGGAGAATTTTGTCCATTAAAAGATATAGTTGGGTCAATGCGTCTTTCTATTGTCGTTGTAACTGTGATGACACGAGTATTTTTAACGCGTCCAACCTAAAAAATAGTAATCAATTAATAAAAATGGTCACAAGAGCAGGTTTTATGTAATTTTGTGCAATTTTACCTGAAAAGTATATGGTGATTTAAGAGTTGCTATTTCGTAGTAAACGTCGCGGAAATCAGCAGGTGTAGAGATTTCCACTTTGATTGTTTCAACGGGAGGGGGCTTTTCTAAGGAGTTGTCTTCAGTATCGTTTTCAAGGAGAGTTCCAGGGCCACTTTGAGAACTTGACAAGTCTAGATCATTATCTGATCTCGCTTGAGGAGATATATCATTGGATTGGATATCATCAAGGAGAGGGTTAGTATTAGGTGTTGTGGGTTGTTCATCATCGCCAGTTTTTCTTATTGTAACTTTAGGTTTAGGGCTAGTCTTATACTGCCAGCGACCAGTTCCTGGTGAACGATTTAATTTAAATTTGTATATACTAGTCGACGCAGATGAACTTTGGTCGACTGCCGTTGGCTGAATTCTAGGTGTCACAGTAGTCTTATGACCAGAGTTTCGATTGCTTTTTCTTCTGTTTGAAAAAGACGGCGCTGGAGTTTCACTGTAAACAGAGACGGTTGCCAGTTGAGGAGTATTCGCAGGTCGACCAAATCGTGTACTGAAAAAATTAATCTTACTTAAAGATCTTAGGAAAGCTAAAACTAGTGTACTTTCAGACCTTCAAAAAATGTTAAATGAGGTCATGGAATATGAAACATTTAACGTTTAAAATTAATATAAGCTAATTAATTTTATTTATAAAATGTTACGTGAAGTACCTTTGGGTTCGTTGAGTTTGCGAGGAATTACGATTTTTAAATTTCTTGTTTTGACTTGGAGCTTCGCGATTTTCATTGTCGTTGTTCTGTGATCTTTGACGGTTTTTGAAAGAGCTTCCGTTATTTGCTTGCCTTCGTGGAGTTTTGCTCGTGCCGGTTTCTTCGTTACTAATAGATGGAGTTGGTTCCAAATGATGTCGTTGATTTTTTCCTATTCCTGGTGCCACCGTTTTCAGGATTCTGTGCGTAGGACTTGGCGCAATTTTGCCTCTATGTCCAGGTGATAATATTTTTGAATTACTATTCAATACTTGAGCATATTTACCAGATATGTAAGTACCAATCACACTTGTTTCATGAATAGTGGTTGCACCGTCTTTGACAATAGTACCGCCTAGTGTTGTGACTAATCCAAGAGGATGCTCGTCATCATCTGGCGGAGGTGTAGGTGGATGTACTCTATTTTTTAGATTTTTTGGTTTATGGCCGATTGATTTGGAAGGTCGTAAATTTATAACTTTGTATGTCTCTTCAACAAATTCGGATGGCTGGCGTGAAAGAAAATCATACTCTGGTTCCCCTATATTGTTATTAGTAACCAAAATCGCTGGTTCTTCGTCTGATTGACTGGACTTAATTTCTACTATACTATTAATTTTAACTGAAGGCTGGGGACTTTGTTTGACCTCAACTTTGCTGCTTACAATGTTTGTCACACTTTTGACAGATTGGTTCTTTTGTTTTTTCGGCTGCGAAGCCTGTTTGTTCGATTTTGAGGGTTGTTTAGGAGAAACGCTTTCAACGATTTTTGAAGGACCTGCAACCACTTCAACTTTTGTAATAATTTGTTTCTGTTCTTTAATGACTGGTTTTGGGACATTATTGTCCTTTTTTGGCGGAGAAGATATAACGGATATGGCACTGGAAGCAATAACAGGTATCGAAGCTTTGTTAGTTTTGTCTTTATCAGATGTTTTGCTAGGTTTTATGGCTTCCGGTTTTACATCTGTTACAGATGGCGGCGGGGGTTTGGTTTCTATAATGTTTTCTTGCACGGGTTTTTCCGTTTTTGGCGGCTCTGAAAAAAAATATTGATTTGTTAGTTTTGAGAACACAGAATTGGCACATACCAAATAATTTACATGTTGAACAACATAACTGTCGAACACTTAATCAGAGTATGTAAAAAGAACGACCTGGAGGTGGTGCAGAATGCGGGGAAAAGATCATTACAGTATTGCCTATTGTTGTAGTGAAGTCAAGAAAGCCGTAGACCGTCTGCGTAATGAAGTTACCACTAGGCGCCTGGCTGGGTGCGAGATTCTCCGCCCCATTATAAAATGGACCTTCTGCGTGTATAACTTTGTCTGTAAAATAAATTTATATTAGCATCTATGTAAAATCTTGCTCCACGTTTGCTGCAATGTTTGAATTATCTTCCTCTCTTTTTATCGTGTGTGGAGTTATTTCTGTGACATTGATTGGTAAATGGTGTGAGATGTGAAATGCTATCTCCACGTAGTTAATATAAAAAGAGGGTGTCATCATTGCCAAAGTGCTCGTATTTGTATCGAATAACCAATGGCGCGTGATACCATTACAAGGATAGTTTTAAGGCTGCTTATATGTTAAGAGGGCAAACGAATAACGTAGCAGAATGTTAAATACGCCACTCATTATCAATGTATGTGTGAACCAGTTATAAGCAGAATGCTTATCCATAAATAACTTAAAATAACATATTTTGATAGAAATTAAATTTCGTTATAAACATAAAGTAACTGCGATAAAGATATGACATGATACACTATTCTGCTTTTGTAATATAAAAGCAATATTCATAGATTGATTAAAAAATTTAGTTGTACTTTTACTAATAAATCAAGTAATAACATCTATTATTTAGTTTTAAATGGTGAGTTGTGCCAAGAGAATACACGGTACATGCATTCGAAAGTAGGTAAGAAAATTGAAGTGGGAACATTTAATTCCGCACCATTTGGCATCAAGTGCACTGAGATAGTCCACTTTCGATACAGATCAAGGCGTCGCCTTTGCCATTTCAATCTAGACGTGTATTCTATTGCCTTGTTCTAGTATAATTCTATCTGTTTCTTCCAACCTATGTTTTACATTCTAGTCGTGCAAGTTGCATTAACTCGATAAATTAATACTTTGATTTGTAAATATTTAAAAACATCAGAGATCAAATGAACGAAATTAATTTTTGTACGTTTAAGTTGCAATTGAGTTTTTCTTTTTAAAGTTGTCTTTGATATTCTTCAAGTTGTTAAACCATAGACAGCACTGCCATAATACTTACACAAACAGGCGGAGAACGCCAAAAACGCAAAGAACCTGAACTCCATTGTAATATTAAATTAATTTAGTTAGCGGTAGTCAAAACGATGTGAAGAGCTCTTGATGTAGTCGCATCTTAAGCGAACTCTTCACAGTTTGATGTTGGACCTGGAACAAATAAAACACAATATTAAAATTTAAGTCTACTAATAATGTAGATTTCATACAAATTAAGTTGGCGTATGGGATATAAACCAATATACAATTTGCTAATTGAAATAAAATCATACTAATATTATGAATGGGAAAGTTTAGATGGATGGATGTTTGTTAGAGTTTGTAGCCTAAACGGCTGAATGGATTTCGATTAAATTTAGTATAGATGTAGAGAATAGTCTAGAAGAACACATAGGATACTCGTTTTTTTTTTAAAATCCACGTGTACGAAGTCGCGGGCGAATGTTAGTAATTGAATTAAAATATAAATGTATAAACGAATGAATCTAAAATCACATCAGCCGCGATTCCTAGCGTAGGGAGGGTACCAACAAAATAATCAGTGGACAGGCCGCGCGGGAGGTCGCGGTGCACCTCTCATTTCAGCGGTCGACCAAATCATTGTGCAAAACCGATATAGCTTTTAAAATAAACATGTTGGAATGCTCATTGCCTGCGTAATTACTGCGGTCACTACTGTTCTATATGTATAATTATTTAATTCTATTTTATTAACTGAAATACTATCTAGAGATGAGTTTGGGCGGGATTTGACCATATTTAAATAGTTTATTCCGAACCGTCACCCCACTCTGTCCCCACGTAGGTACAGATGAGATTCTAAAGTTTCATTCGTCCCACTTTTTCCGACGAGGGGATGGTTGGATCTTATTTTATTTACTAACGGTTCCATCTGTCATCTTATTGGTGACAGTGGGACTAAAAGGTGGGACAGATGAAACTTTCTATTCTCACGTGGGGACAGAGCGGGGCGACGGTTAGGAATAATTAATTTAAATGAGGAAATCATAATATAGGCAACACGTTTATCCCCCTAGATTCGTTATTGATAAAACTGAACCTTAAAATTATGAGAAAATCGAATGAAATTGTAGTTATTGCTATATCAAATTGCACGAAAACGTGCTCCATATTTGGGGAAACAAATAAATACATAATGTATTCCAGCTCTAATATAAACCGTAATCTAGCTTATGGTGTCGGAAGGAATCCATTTATTAATATAAAACAACTGAACCAAATTTCAATATCCAGATTCAGAATACGTAAACATTGTACGGCTCTATTGTTCCCAGTTTATATTATTCACAATCCTCAATAAGCCGGTATGAATACATATTAGGTTTTCGATACAAAGAAAAAACGGTAAACGGAAAAAATCAATATAACAGTACGGAATTCATAATTCACGATATACTAAAAGATTGGGCTTGGTAATTCACGATTCCTTTTTGACATTTACAGAACCATCTAATATTGTAGATATTTTAGGTTAGCCGAAGTATTTAAGGTGCATTACATTGAGAACACTGGGAATTAAAAAGATTACTCGGCAAATTACATTGTATTCCGATGCTGAAACCGAATCCATTATCGATGATTGCGCTGACTTAATTGAACGCGTTAAGCTTATCCAGCACGATGCACTCGCAATAAATATGTAATTTCAGTAACAGTACTTTCAACTACAATTACTAGTATTATTACTGTTATCTTTATTTTATTGTATAGGTATAGAGCTGCAAGAACTATTTTTTTACTGTGTGTAGTTTAGTTGTCGAAATATTGTATTTAAAAACGATTAATCTTAGTAACACAGTACATTCAAATACAATCTATACTACTATACTAGTACTAGATTATAATAAAGCGTAAACACACACTTCTTTGTTGCCTAAGATGTCACCAATTACAGCATATGTTTGAATAATTCTTTTTTTAATAAAAAGCCCTACACTACCGTCACGCTTTAGACTATATGTTTAACGCCATTTGACTTAGGGGGTAAATATTTTGGATAAAAACCCTAATGTGGGATAGAGACCATAAGTTGCTGCCAGACGATGTCATAAATATGTAGGTATCCTTTGTCTATTTATACTCAATATCTCAGGCCTTCAATTAAAGCTATATCGTAACTTAAATGGAAATGAATAGAAGCAGACAGGCTTTGTATGTAATGCGTGTATAAGTAATTTGGTCTGCCGTCTGTCAGTGCATGAGTTAACAGTGCGCCAGGAGTGGAGTGCTAAACGTAGAGGCATCCAAGCCGAATTCCCGTGTAAATTGGCATCTATTGTGGCCGACGCAGTCAGGCTAACATTGCGAAAGGTATTGAAAGCATTTGAATGCTTAGTAAGTTCCGATTGGAGACGTCGAGCGAACAAACGCTTGCAATATGCGCTTACGTATCTTCATTTAGTAAGCTTCTTTCAGTAAGTAATTTTTGAAAATGCAATAAATGTTTATTCAACTAAAGTAGTACAACACCTTTGAAAATAAATTCTTATTTAAGTTTGTGCGTGGAAGGGATTTCAATGCAAGGCTGCATCAAAGCTTATGGGGATTTTTACACTTCTACAATGTATGCAGGCTTCGCGTTAGGGTTACCATTTTGTGAGTTTTAATAATAAAATGTGAATAAATTCTTGTTTCTTACGCAATAAGTAATGTATTTCTTCTACTTCGGTCTTAAAATAATCTTAGATAAATTGAAATAATTTTCGAACAAAGACAAAAATAAAGTTATAAAATTTGCACCTTACCTCATAAAAGGCTATTTTTTTACAATATCCAATTAAATTATATACCAAAGGCAACCTAAGTATACAGTAATAAATATTTATGATATCCTAAAAAAGAAGTAAAGCAATGTGGACAAATATGTTATAGAATGGTGAACATAGTTTTTCCACCCTAGGCTAAAGCGTGTGTGCGTTTGAATGGGACTCCACTTGTGGGTGTTTGCTTGGGAAATGGGCGCGGTGATGGAGCGGTGTTTGTGGCGGCCCACTGTCTATGGTCTATTCAATGCTGCGGAGCCATGAAACACTACGGAGCAATGAAAGCGTCGCACGAGGGGCGCCTAAAAGATGAACGTACTTTTAAAAAAGGTATCAAGCGGTTTTTTATTTGTGTTGTGGTAATAGTGTGTTTCGTTTGAATGTTTTTCAAGTGTGTAATTTATACGTTGAAAGTCTAGACTAGAATATCTGAACATCCGATCCTAGACTATTTTGATATTAAGTTATATGCTTCATGTAGATTAATTGTGTCAACTTCTCTTCCTATGTAAGTATGTACGGCAATAGTTTTCAATTGATGTCAGTATAAGGTACGAGAGGCAGTGCAGGTTCGCTCTCTATTCAAACAAATTTAATGAGGCGTGCGCCCATGTAAGCCAACGCCACGATTACACCTATGTATTCAAATAGAAAACTTTTTTAAATATGTAACTTTCTTTGCAAAATAAACGTATGTTACAAGGAAATACTGAAACGACATTTAAATATGTTACAGTGTTCGATGCGTTTCCGAATTCAGCCGATAATGCGTTAGTAAGATTTAAAATACACTAATAACTATATTGATATTACAATTTAAAAACAATTTGATAACGGAGCCTTAGATTTGTACTCTAATAGTCGAAAGATTTGGGAATTTCAATATACTCGTATGTAATTTAGATTTATGTTTAAATCCGTTAACGTTGAGTAAATAACTGCGGTAAAATTTAACGTATTCTTATGATATTACACGAACGTAAACCAGGATTTTCAAGAATGTTTTATGAGATTCTCTTCAATAGCGTCAACGTAAGCCTCTTTTCAGATTTTCAGACGTCTTATAAAAGCTTTAATCCCCGCTTTGGAATTGTGCGGATGTGCGACAATACATCATTTCTTTACTCTATTTATAGAGGAGTCTTCAATCTTATTACGCATCTTTTAGGGATATGAAAGAAATTATGTTTAATGTATTACGGCATATATTATTCCCAATAAAGATCGATCACGTGAAACCTCATCGTTCATCTATATTTATGTATATTTATCTAAATACTTAGGGTTTATTGAACAAAAATGTATAAATATATACGTCGAGAGACGAGTTTGTAGAATTCAATTCCGAAAGCAGATTACACGGTAACCATCTTCCATTGTAGACGTTCGTACGTCGAAGATAATGAAATACCAATCACGTAACATAAGAAACACCATCCTTATTTGACCACCATATTAAATGAAAAGTGCACAACATGAACTAATCGTATTGTAAACATTTACAGAGATTAACCGTATATCACAAGATTTTCTGACCATCTTATATCATTGAATGTTCAAGAAGTTTTTACTTTTACATGAATGATTGCTAACTAATTTCCTTATTTTTTTAATTACATAGTGACGTTATATTGACAATAAGAATTCCATAAATTATTTGGAAACATACTTTATTTGTATTCAATCTCCGAGAATTGGACACTTTAAATTAATATATCAAAAAAACAAGTAAGATTTTAGTCTTTTTTCAATGTAAGTGAATAATAAATACCGCATGTCACATGAAAAAGAAGTCTGAATAAACACGTATGTAATTTATGTGTAAAAGTATTCCAATTGCTGGACAAACAACTTGCCTGCGAATAGACGAATTTATCTCCAAGTTTCGACGAAATTTGGATTTACGACAACACATTCCTTTCAATATGTGGTTATTCAACACAAGTAAAAGTAAATAAATCTTTACTTGCAAAACATATTTGAAAATGAGTGGAAAAAATGTTATACGAGTAGTAGAGGCATGGAAATACAGTACAATTTTAAACAAGATGTACAGAGATGATATATGAATAATGTGTGAAAGCGAAAATGAAAGTGTTTTGTACAAGTTAAGGGCTCTCGTGAGACGTTATAGTAATAGATGTTAAGTACGTTCATAATACTAAGGTTTATGGCCTTATTTATAGTTTTAAAAAATCCAGTAGCTTTTAATTAGAATACAAGCCATATAAGAAGGAAATAAATATATTTGTTGCCCGAAAAGAATGTTCAATTAATTTAAATTCAAAGAAATACGAGAAAATTTTACATATAATAGAAATCACTACCAGATACTTTCAAGTTCCTTGAGAGAAATCTTTTATAAAACGATAACAAACGATTTTACTACAGCGTCGTATAAAAAAAAATCATTTAAAACTTCAAAAATATGACCATAAAAAATTGTTTTCGTGCAAAAAATAGTACATTGGGACGAATAGTTGACGGGCGGGGCGCGGAGCCGCGAGCGGTTGGCTGCATCCCAGACACGTTTTGCATTTTATTCAAAACGTTGACGTAAAGGATAGAGTTTTATTATTTTACTACTTCGACGTGATCTGACTGCAGTGAGATGCATCATAGCGACGACCGATTCTATTGAAAAATTTCCGAATTTGTCAAACGGTTAAAGACTTACACTTATCTAAACTTTAAGAATATCTTTGTTGTTTAATTTTTCAAAACAATTATTTTTTTTAAAATAGACCGTAGAAATTATAGATAGCAGTATTAAAAACCACCGATTAGATAATTTTAATTTCAATTACACGAGATTTTTTGTATACTAAAAACCTAATAAATACATCAAAAATATTGTATTCTTGCAGTTAACCAGCATACATACATATCAAGTTGTAGCTCTTTATTTAAAAATAATAAATAAAAACATGGAATTTTATAATTGAAAATATATCATCGAAAAATTATTTAATGTGAATAATTTTTTAAAATGAAAGATTTATATCTGCTCCGGGTTCAGGATTAAATGCGCGAGGCGAGGCGGGCATTAAATTAATAGGTGAAACGCGATGAGCATTACGTTAATTGGTGCTCAGTAATTACTGACTGCGAGAATTATCCGTTGGTGCGCGATGACGTGTCGTGTAGGGTCGGCTCACTGAAACATATTGCGTGACACCCTATTCGGATTCAGCACCCCGTACCAGTACAAGGCTTGTAGAATTTTAAATAGTCCCAATGGTAATCCGTGTCACTACAGTTTATTTATAACATCAAATGAAACAAGTTTTAAGAAATAAAATTTTAAGTACCTTTAACAAGTTTTTTGCTAGCGCAAAAGTCTAAGTATACTATTGTATTGTAGTACATATGCGAAATCTACATATAACGTCTGTTCAAGTCATTAATAAACCACAATGCGTATGGCACCTAAGATAACTTAACCATGGTAGTTTTGAAGTTAATGACCAACAAACATTTTGACATGAACAAAGTTATTTATGCATTACAGGTACTGTGCTAGCATTACAGCTATCTAAAATGTATTAATTTAACATGATAATATTAATAGAACAGCTATAAGCTTGTATTAATTTAATCTAAACACTGTAAAGGTAAAGTTGCTTAATCGATCCGCTATTCTAACTTCCTCGCGTTTAGATTTGAACTGCTCCCTGGTAATTTCGTAAGGCGAGCCCACAAGGCATTCCTATCGGCAATGAGTCATTGGTCTCAGGCACGAGAGGGCGCGCCTAGTGATAAGAACAATACAACCAAGAAATGTTTAATAGGTAACGCCTCATGCTATTTAATGGGGAAATATGCTAATAACGAAGATATAGTTGAAATTATTAACGAGAAATGGTTTATATGGGAATTGGAATAGTTAATACTTGAAGTGTTTTTAAATTATACTCCTTAATAATATTATAAAAGCGAAAGTTTAGATGGATGGATGGATTTTTGTTAGAGTTTGTAGTCTATACGGCTTAACGGATCTCCATGAAATTTGGCATAGACGTAGGTGACAATCTGCAAGAACACATAGGCTACCCCTTTTTTTTATTTCCACGCGGACATAGTCGCGGGCGAAAGCTAGTATAAAATAAGAGATAAAAAAGCACCTACGCGGATAACATAAATATGCATTAGATAAAATTAAATTCACTCGTTAGAATTATTCTACGTACAAAGTTAATTGTATGGAAACTTTGTTGTTAATTCTTAGTAATATGCCAAGTGTAAAATAATGTATCTAAAATTCTTAGTAAAGTTTAAATATCAAGTTTACCATTAAAGATTTAAAGAGCCCAACACACTTGCAAATAACAATATTATTTCCCACGTTTAAATTTGAAACCAATGTTTTGACCTTTATAACTTTGTATTATAAATGTGTAAATTATTTGCCAATTCGAGTAACGTCGTCATTTTCTATTAAAAGATTATGCCTTATATCGTAAACAGTTGTGGTTGTATTAAATACAGATAAAGGAACATTATCTCGAGATACTCAATTTTGGTTTTATGTAATGTTTGAAATTAATCAATAGCGTTAGTAAAATATGATGTCTTATAGAAATCTTAGTAAACCCAAGGCAAAATCTGGAAAAACATGTGGGTAATAGCATTTGTAAGAGAGAAGAAAACTTTGTTTTTTACAAGAGATGTTAATTAAGGCCGGCAACGCATCTGTAGTTCGGTGTTGTTACCGCTCGTTTGCCCCCTTTTATTATAAAAAAATGATCGTTAAAATGCATCTCAGTTGCTGGTATAGTTGGCAAACGTCAAGTAGAAAATAGCTCACTTTTTCTTTCTCTTTAGTATGTAGCTGAATTTTTCCTATTAACGTAAATTCATGTCTATCGATTTACATCTTAAAGGATTAGAATGTAACAAATTGAATGCTCATATCGGGCCACCGCAATGGAATGAGAAGGGGGACGTTATCGTTATTGTACGGCAAAGCCTCGTATTTATTGCGGCCCCGGGAAGATAATGCATGGCTCGTTGGTATCTCGGATGGAATCGATTAGGTGACGTACCAATCGAATTTTTATTCGAGTTAGAGCGTGAAATTTATTCAAATGATATTTTACGGTAGATTGTTCGTGAGATCCTTAATGTCTTGCCAGTGGCTCAGGTGAAATTTGAAAGGTGTGTTTGTAATAACGTAATATATAAAAGGGAAAGTCAAATATTAAGAAGTTAATCATAATAATATACGGCTTCAATCAAACACACATAATTGATTATTATTTGTTTTTTTTTGGTATTTCCTACCCTTAATTATTTCTTAGTTATTATTTGAATACTATTAAGGATAACGGGATTCAGAAATGTTTATAACCTTGTTTGTGTTCTTCGGAGAAAACAGTATTCGCAGAGGTCTTCGTGTAGTTAGAAGTCGATCGATATCTGTACACACAAAGGACAGGGGAATGTTTGTCACAAAATTTATTACTATGCCAGACAGTGAGACGCGCAGGGCAGCTAACAAATGCAATCGTACGTATTGTAGAAGAGTCCCCGCGTCCGTCTTTCTATAGGCAATAAAATCCAAGGTATTTAATATATTTAAAGATTTACAACTTGATTGTGAAACTGTTTGCAAACAAAGCGTAAAGGGGAAAGAATGTTGTAATTAATAAATTAATACATTTATTTTTGCATCAATTATGTTAGTAGTCTGATGACGGATTATATTTTTCAATCGTTAATTCTTTTTTATTTATTCACTACATCCGTTGTAACATAAATGTATCATCTTAGGTAACCTGAGTCGTGTAAAACCGAGCGTAAACATATTTTGCAGCTGTACAAGTTTCTCCCGGCTGTCAGCGGTGTGCAATCTTTTATCAAAATGTGTGTTTCAAAGAACAGTGCAGCGAGCGTCCGTACGTGCAATATAACAAGCAATTCGTCTGCTGTCTTACCGGCCACTTATTTAGCTGGTGTTTCTCAAAATATGAAAATATGCGGACCCAGTTTCAAATAAATATGTTTTATTTTCTCGACCGTTTCTTTCTGAACTGAACCAAATTGTGGCTACAGTCAATATGTATGAAATTGTAATATATTATAGTGAATGGTAACGCAACAGGATATACGTATAGTACATAAGAATTATTGAATGGCTCAAATCGTTTATATTGTAATTGAAAATTCAGGAAATGATAATTTATAAAAGGAAGTGACACTCAAATTATCTAAAAAAATACCCACTGCGACCTATGATATTTACGATATCCTTTCTGTGTTAGTCATAAATTTTTTCCCAGTTCCATTCTAACTCGATAGAGCCATGACGATGAGGTCAAAGCCGCGTGTGCAAATATACTCAGTTTATGTTGTTAACAACACGACAGCGTCGCAGTAAACCTGCCGACTCTATTATCCCATACAAAGATATAGTTCGTCGTAAAAATGGCTTACATTTTTGTGGCCGCAACTCAAACTATATAGAAATAAAGTTTATAACCCGTGTACACAAATTTTCCTATCCTATGGCACGCTTGGCTTTTTTAAGTACCCGCATTCACTACGGTTGATGTCTAGAATAAATGTGGTGTCGCGGGAAGACTTAAAAATAAAGCGCAGTACACAAAATCGCGAAGCATAAATGTTACTTGACTGCTTGTTTAGTCTTTAATTAACTCCGGCTCCGTTTTACGAACTACGTTATTTTTCATTAAATAAGTAGCCCCTTTAAAACTGTTTCTTTTGTTTGGACAAAGTGCACATTAGTCTCGTCTACTTTCTTATTTCAAGCTTTTGCTTGGTTTTGTTTGATGTCTATTGTATATAAGATAATGTAAATAAAAAAAATAAAAATTTTATAGCAACAACATCCTGCATATTTTTAGTATGTAGTATTTCTATTACCTGGTCTGTATAACTAGTGTTTGAAAATAAAAGTGGCTCGTTCCATAAATTTCCATTAGAAACATTTCCAGTGACAATGTCGTTACGTGTTCAAATTATGCAATAAAATCTAAATAGTTCTTGCTGGATTTCTGAGAACAAAAACGTAATTAATTTTCGCCACTCGCAAAATCTTCAAGTCTCCAAGCAAGAATAGCATTCTTTTCCACGTTAGCATTTTTCGTTGAATAATTCATATGCATTTAATTGAATTACATTTAAATTCATTAGTTCTCGCCGCGTTCCATCTTATCGTTGGTTTTATTGCCGTTTTCATTTCTCATTGTGATGTATGTTTATAGGCTGCTTTACAATGCTTAATGATTTTCTTTCATTGTTAATTGTAACAGATATTAATTAATGCTAATGAAATATTTGGAAGAGTTTGGGAATTCGAGTGGACGATGTTTTCGACTTTAAATAGGATATTCTTTCCACTTATCTGTTTCAACAAAATTTTGAATTTCAGATTTGAGGGAACGCGCCACGCGGCGCCCATTAATGGAGGAATAATATCCACTGTAATGGAATCCCTAATGTATTTCTATGTTCACATTGTTATGACATCTTAAGTGCTTTGAGACGTTTATAACTAATTTATTTGCGGATATTCTCCAACGGAAAATTGTATTTTATCTTTTTTTCAACGTGATTTTCTTCACAAATTGTTGCGAAAGAAATCAAATAAGATACTTAGTATAAACAGAGGCTATACCAACTCTGGATAAAGAAACTGGGAACATATTAAAAACATTGAATACGTTTCTAAACGTAACTAGTGCCAAGGGAGACATTAACTTCTTTCTTTAGATTTCTATCCCGGGGCGATATAAATGTCTGAGAAATGCAAAATTTACACGAGTTTGTGAGCGCGACGGCTTTCTTTTACAATAGTTATAGGGTACAATTTCGAATCCGGGTCTTGGCAGTTACTTTGTCTCGTGTCTGAATGTTGAATGCCACCGCTTCGGTCGCTAGTCGGTGCGAGGCGACGGGAAAAATGTATTTGTTTGCGCTCAACTAAAAATCATAAATCACACTGCACGCTCTTTTTATCAGTTTAATGTTTTTTAGTTGAAGTTGCGGATGAATTTAAAATTTCTGTTTCAGACAAGGATGTTTATATGACAAAAAATATTATTTATATAGAGGGTGACCGTGAAATATGTGACGAGAGTTGACACATCACGTTAGACGATGTAACGCATATTTTGACATCATAAGCATATTACGTATCGAGTCTACGATTGGATATCTAGATATAGTAACCTCAAGATCTGACTGTAAGTAGCGACTACACTACGAAAGTGACGTGGATTTATTTGATCTGATAGATTAAAACTTATCATTTGAAAATATTAACAGGGGTAGAATTCGCATCAGGATTAGCTGCATGAAGTAGAAGTGATTCTTATGTTTTATTGTCTCTCTCATCAAAAAGATAAATAAAAAGATTTTGGGAGTATTCTTGAAATTATATTTTGTATTTTACAGATAGAAATTGAACACAATCAAGGTAAGTGCACTTTTGTCCGTTTATCGTGTCTGTATCGGAATAACCGATGGCGGTCACGTCGAGCTTTCATTTGCGGATCGGTGTTCGAGTCTCGTGCGAGTCCGCCCGTTAGCCCGTTACCCTCTGTTTGCGGTCTCAATGGCCCCCATTCAAATAACCTATCCCCGCTAAGTGGACCTCATTTGCTGCTATTGTGTCTTTTGTAGCTTCATAAATGTGTTCTTTTATATTCGCTCGTATGAAGCAAGTGTTAAGTTTTCTATGTTTGGCTTGACTTTAGATTACAAATTTTGTATGAAATCTTTCATCAATGTTTTTGTTTATAGATATTTATGTACAATAAGAATCGTAGTAAATATTTAAAAGTAAGAAAATGTTAAAAAAGATACATAAATAACAAACTAAAGCACTAATATTAGAGCAATATTTAAAAATCAATTGAATTTATGCATTAATCGAATTGCAATTATACAGAGTGTAATATCTAAAGAATGTGATAGCTTATTGAATATGAAATAAACGAGCTATTACGTGCCCGTAATTGCCATCTGCAATTCATTTATCTCACAAGGTCCCAAGAATAATGGACCTATCACCGCACACTTGATGTTTAGTGATTGATGGATTTTAATAGAAAAAACGTTACATATCCATCCGACTCTTATATTAGAAGGTATTTTAAGGTAAATCTAACAGAACACGTTTAATGTTAAGTGTAATGATGTTTACTTAGTTTCATTTTCACTTTTTAATAACGATCTCGTAATCTAGCGGTGCAACGATGCATGAAATATTAAAGAACTAGCAATAGTTTAAAATACCGTTTTATGAGTTTTAAACAAAGTTGAAATAAAAAGAAAAAGATTATTTAAGAATCTTATGATGGAATAAATACGTGTGGTGTGGAATGTTTTTACATACGACCTTTTGTGAATTACCTTGTTGGTACCTAGCTAGTACAAGCATTACTTCTCGAAAGCTTAGTACACGAACAAAATACATCTGTAAAACAAACACAGTCCGCTTCTTAAGTTGTTATTTTATTCTTAACCTGAATAATTGTAGAGATGTGTTAAAAGAAAACTACGATATTAGTAATCTAACGACTAAATTCTGAAACGACATTTAAGTATGTAGAGCCTAAATGATAAGGCCACTTAAACTCAAAATTCCACTAAAATGTTGACGTGTACCAAATTGTAAGCGACGCTTACGAAGCGAAGTATTTTAGATTCGTTTCAGTATTCGGTATGTTCTACTCCTAATTAAAAACGTAATTAAGTACGCGAATTTCAAATGACGTGACACATGCATGAACCCTATTGCTATTTCTGTGTTTTTTACATATAGATTGAAAGGCACAATATAATATTGTCATTGTACAAATGTTACTGTTTGTAGCAGACGGTGACTTAGTGACAAAGAGCAGTATATCGAAGCATTAATTTATAGGAAACCGATTCCGATACACGACGGCAGATGTATTCGTGTATATCGGAAAGTCGCCGTCTGTCGTCTTCCAACTGATACGAGATTCCGACGGACACAACGTACCTCGTATCTACTTTTAGAAAAGAATTGTAAGCTCGTTACGAAGATTTGGTCAGGATTATAATCAAATGACAAAGTAAACAAAGTTTGTCGCCACGTGACGGGCGTACGAAAAACTCGGGACGATTCTAATTTCACGGCGTGACGAAGAGGCCTCCTCATTTTCCTGACGGTTGCGGATATTTTCAATTTTCCCTACGGCGCCTCCTTTTTATTAGTTGTTTGTTTTGTCTTGAATACTAATAGATGTGAATTAACATTCACGCAACAATCTTCAGAACTTCGGACGAGCAACGTTGTTTAAAGAATACCGTCTAATAACTTTCTTTGTTTTACGTAAATATAATATTATAAAACATTCACAGAGGGAAAAAATGAATACATTTGTAAGTGCGGCATGCATTGTTTTTTATCATAAAAGAAATTAGCAATTTATATGATAAAATATTGAAAAAGGAACTGCGAATATTTTGTGCAATGGAGGAATGGAGATTATCTCCTTCCCCTAGAATCTTTTAACTCCAGGATATTATTAAAATCCCTATCAAAACGTGAACGTGATCGAACATTTCTAAATACAAATTCGGTAATTAAAACGGACAGAGCACACACTGGAGTAGGCGCAAGGGTAGAGCAGCGGTTGAACACTCGCACGGGAATATAAAGCCGACTTGAATAGAACACTGTTGTTGGCATAATTAAAGCTGAGCTTAATCTGCTGTCACCAGTGCGCGCGCCGAAGCCCGCTACGACGAACTTAATTACGTTTTTAATTAATTGTAGAGTCCGGTAATTGCGATGCGCCTGTGTTTGATCGCGTGTTTGATGTTGTGCTTTAGTTTTAATATTTTAAATTAACGCTGCGCGGACGGAGATATGCCTATGTGTAATTTACGCTTCATGACAGCCTGTAAAGCGTCCTCTTATTTATTACTGCTGGCATTTTAAAGTAGGTACTTAATTTAATGTAGCTATGAGTGTCAAACATATGCTAATAGATGGCGTTAGGTGCCTTTAAATTTGTTATTCTTTTATCTACAATTTAATTAGAATGCAGGAAAGATAATATTGCACGGTGATAAGTAGTTGAATGTAAAATAATTTATTTATTCCATTAAAAAAAAGGTAATTGTTTCTATGAATTGCGTATAACACAAAAAAAAAACCATCATCATCTTACATAATTTTGTTTACTTTTCCGAATACAATTAATTTTATATTCCTGTGTATAATTGGCATATCGAATTAGGAATAGCGCGTCATTTGACCCTGAGTTCAATAATCGAAACTTCGATTAGGCGTAGAACTTTTGGGTTCGTCGAGTAGTAACGGCACAATGGATCTCAGCTCAGATCGACCGTGGAACGTTTCTCAGCTAACCTTTGGCACAATATTTTGATTGAATCGACGCGATATAACAAGGTCGGGTGGTTGTAAAGCCATTGTTATGATCGAGGCAAAAGGCTCATTTGACGATCGTATTCAGACAGGCAATTATATAAAGCATTTGCGAGTATTTTGAAATCGATCTTCGTAAACTTTTTTAATTGACAAGCTCAATTGAAACGGTCAGGTTATGAATTCCATTCATCTCTGAAATATAATTTAATAAATACTGTATGATAGCGTTTGTGTTACACAAAGAACTACGTTGTACATATGTCTAGTGAGACTTGAACTTTTAGTTGTATTTTTCATACTTATACTAGTTTAAAATGAAAATATCTTAAATATGCTGCTAACGAAAGTTTATGCGGTCGTCGAGTGGCGCTGCAATCGTTAATATTCCCGCCCTAAAGAATTCAGATAAGAGTTGTTATGTACCGGGGAGGTGAATGTAGTTCCCGCGGGAAGTTAGGGAGCTTATCAGTGCCCGAATAACATTTCAGGAATGATAAATAAATTATTTATGAAGCGTTTTATTTTAAAGTGTTTGTAGGGTCCAAGAGAACTGCATTAATTAGATACTTTGGTATATTTTATGTCTGAATATATTACAGACTTAAAATTAATTGTTTTTTTCACATACTGTGCATTATTACTTCTAACTGGACGGTACACAAATAGTTGCTATTGAGCACATGCACAATAAAGTCATTTTTCAACTCTCATAACAAAATCAGTTCTTGGAAAAATTCAATGTAAAATTGGCTCAGAAGTACGAAAGTAGACATTCTAGACTGACTTGCCCTTTGCTTCGCTATTGTTTGTTGGGAAATATAGATGGGTGGGAGTCACGAGTCGAGTCATGTTTGAGTTGCAAAGGCCACCCGCCTTCAATTACTGTAAACGAACAGCGATAATAGCCTCACGCCTTGAAATTACACTTGTCAAAACTCACCTCAACTGTTGACGTTTGATCCCCGCGACTTCATGACTCAAGTGACGACCTTTTCTTCGACTTTAAGTTAAAATTTGTATTAATGCTTTGTTAATATGTACATCTGCTAGATTTGAGTTGATTAGGATCAATAGCTTTTAAGATACCTTTGATTCTTTAATTAATATTAAATTTAACATGTTTTAAGTACATGATAAAGGTACATTTTTATCACTCCTCAGAGTTTTTTATACGATGATTGTAAAATAAGCCTAAAAATACTTTTTTAAACGATTTATTTAATAATTCCGCTTATGTAAATCAGACGCTTTAACGTTTATTCGATTTTTCTTCGGTCGTTTAGTTATTATACAGTTATTATGGATTAGTTACGCTTACAGTTGTCTTCCTCGAGTCTATTATTTATAGAATTTCGCATCTAAGTTATATGGTTGCCTTGATGATTGAAAATTAACCAAGGTCTCAACTATTGTTTGCTAAAAGATGTGGGGGCGTGTTTATCAATATTTATTTAAAGAGATTTATCATACAAAGCACACTAATTGGTATTTTTTAATAAATTATCATAACTTTGAACGTGGGTGTTGCTTTACGTACGGAAAAGAATTATCATATTTTATGACTAATTACTACGTATTTTTAGTTTTAACTATTTTAAAGATAAGCAATGTGACGACAGAGATGAATTATGGTATAACCATTGTTAGATTTAATTTTCTATAGTTATACATAACAAATGAAGCCTGCACTAAACTATAATATGTGTACTAGATTTCTCGCTATTGTAAGAGTTTTGTATTCGTGAATTAATCATGTATTATCAGTTTGAAAATCAAGTAATCTTTACTCTTCTTAGTTTTCGAATAGAAACAAATACCTAAGAACTGAAGTTAAAATTAAATACATCTGTAAACGAGTGAAATAAATCTCGAAAGTGTTTAATGAAATATTTATAATCCTACTGTAAAATTCAATCTCCACAGCGGCAATAAAAGTAAATTAAGTTATCTTTACACCGTTCGTCTTAGGGTACTTTGCCAAGAATTTTATAACTAACGATTCCCTGAATGAAAGAATTTGCGAATTAATATTTACATTAAGAAAGGCTAGCAAAGAGGGGTTTAAAGATCCTGCTCGAGGGACCACAGTGCGAATATAAGCAGTATGCATTTTAATGAATCTTAATAACTTTTTTCTTTATATTGAATGCGGAAATATTTCTGCAGGCGTTTATAAGTGGAACTTCAGTGCATCCCACTTGACCGTCTTTTCCTTATCTTATTTGCGTGGCGCAACCCTCGCAAGCTTTGCATCGTTACTATTGTATGATAATGAGATAAAACCCAAGAGCATTTTGTATTACGCCGGGGAAATAGTCCTAAAACATGTTGTTACAAAGTACTAAACTGAAGTATAATTAGTTTTGAAATGTAGAAATTGTTTTCTTAAACTTCATTAGTGTTGGCAATTGTATATTCGAGGATAGAGGTAATTGGCTAATCAAGTTTATAGCATATTCTTCATAATGATGTCTATTGTTTTGACAAGCATTGACCAAATGTAAGTATTTACTTAACAGTATTTTATGAACGAGGTATATATTACTCAGTTAAGATTATTATTAACAAATTGCAATTCATTACAATGTTGCCACTTTCAATTATGTTTTTAAGATTGCCATAAAAGTCTTGGTAATAATATTTTTTTTTATTCCATCTATTCGAATGGTAAACTTATTCATTACGTTTATATCTGTTAAATCGTTCTAACTCTAATTAAGATTTATTGTTTGAATAGGGTTAAAAGATCTTAGTTTTATTTCTCCAGACATGGCCATAAAAAGGACAGAAACCCGTTGTGGTTGACCTGTAATTGCATATCTCCTAGCGAATTCGAATAATTATTATAAAAATGTAACTATGTTCCTTTGTTTAATGACACCCTTAACTTAATAACCATTAGTTTATTTAACGAACGAATAAGTTTTTGACCTTTACGTCATTGGTATGAGATTATTTTTTTTTATTTGTCCTTCAGCTAACCTATGGCTTTGACATCTCACAGAGGGCGCTAAAGAGTGCCCTCGATTAGAACTGTCATTCACATTTCATGCTATTTCCTGTTTTTTTTTTGTCGTAAATGTAAATTTTATTACCACAAGTTTTATTATTTCTTGAAACCAAGTAATATGAAGTGACCGAAATATTTGCTTTCCAAGAAAAACAGTTTTACAGCCTTGTTTACCATCGCTCCATCCTAAGATATTGCCTTTTACACCGTAATCAAAAGGGAAGTTTCGAGATTATATATATTCGGATTAATTAGATCCAGTTTGATTAGGCAGGTATGTTCTGCTTAAGTGATCAGTAATCAACTCCAAGGACGCCACTGAATTACATATCCAAGCCTATTGATCAATTAATACGATATGTACGAATATTCTTGGTAATTTGTCGTGTAAGGTAACTTCCCTATTGATTTGATTAATTTGTCATAGAATGAGACGTAATCACAATTAAAATTAAAATAATTTACCTGATATTTTATACATCTTCTTTTATAGATTAACTAGCTTTCACCCGCGACTCCGTCCACTTGGATTTAAGAAGCTTATGTGTTCTTTAAAACTATCATTTATATTCATGCCTTTTATCAAGACCCGTCGAGTAGTTTAAGCTATAAACTCTAACCAACATCCAATAATTAATATAAACTTTCGCATTTATAATAGAGTAAGTTTAAGATTATAAAAACCTGGCCTGGGTACGCTTTAGTCGGCTTCTCTATGTCATCATTTATTACTGTACGTAAATAAATTAGTTCCATATTCTTCCGCAATATGGTGAGGTTTTTATAATTATGGTTTTATGTTTACGATAAAGTTTATCGTTAATATAAAATCTATCTTTATCTTTATCCGTGTTTGTATGAACTGTAAGTAAGACTAATTTATTGCACATTCCTCGCTTATCTTACAGTAGTCGTCAATATTTTAATAAACATTATAAATGATACGAGAGACGATCAAAATGAATGCATCTACCCGTGTTACGTAATCGAGTGTCATCACAGTCGCCACATTACGTGACCACGGGGAAGAATTTTCTCCGTGCGGTTGGCCACTGGACTTTCTCACACCTGAGAATGCTTCCGACTGTACTCAATTATTATTACTTATATTTCTTCCTAGTACGTGTCTATAGCTTTTGCTAATATCTAGGATTATCTATGTATCAAAAAAAAGTAACTGCTTGTATTTATGATATTTACTCAAGTACAAGTGTAATGCGTGTGCTGACATAAAAAAATGGAGTAGAAAAAATAAGATAAGATTTGTCAAATATTTTAAGTGACGATAACTTGGCAAAAAAGTGAAAATCTATGGATAGAAGAAACCATGTGGTGAAACTTAACCGAATGAAGACGAAAGCATTTAGGTGGGACATAAGAATTATGAAGGGGCTAGACGCATAATATATTATGAGACTTAGACAATTTTCCAGAAACTTCTCTCTTATAAGTTGCAGCTGCTATTTTCGACTCAAAAACTTGCCAGTTTTCGTTAGCGGTTTATTTTATCTGTGCGCTTGGTGAGTTAGACTAAAGCATTTTATTACCAGCCAGTGCGCATTTTTAGAATATGAATAAAAAAAAACAAAATAATTACCTAGATAAACAAAGCGCCAATACCCTAACGGTTTTCGGTACGGACTATAGATCTTGCGGTCGAGGGTTCGGTCGCCATTCGACTATTGACGTATACCATATCCTAGCACAAGCCTAGAGCTTAGTTAGAGTGTTTTAAGCAATGATTAGTAAATTAACAAAAGCTCACTAGCATTAAAATAGATTTGAAATTTGAAACTACTCATGTTTGATTTTTAATTAATAAAATAGATAACTAAATTAAAATATATTTTATAATAATTTAAAAACCCTTGTACATTAAATATGAAGTCAATGTTAATAAACGTATTCACAGCTATAATATATTTGCGTAACGTGATAATCCTTTCATGAATTATTAATTCGTGTATAGCAGTTAACCGAATGCCCTTGTAATTATGTAGGAGACGTCGAAGGCATTATACGACGACACACTAAGATAGGTCTCTGCTGGTATTTGATATTGGTAGGGAAAACATGCAAATGAAAGGATCCCGTATAATGCAGAGGCGCTTTTAGTTTATGCCTAGCTAAGGAGGTTTTTGGCATGTACACAACAATATTTCTTAATTATTAATAGTGTTTATGGGTATGAGATGAGTTAAATATTTTTTTTATTTAGTAATATGTCTGAAGTAGCCAATAGTTTTATCTTACTAATATTAAAAAAGCGAAAGTTTAGATGGATGGATGTTTATTAGAGCTTGCCGCGTAAACGACTAAACTAATTTTGATGAAATTTGGAACAGATGTAAAGCATAATCTGGAATATTAGATAGGCTACTTATGTTTTTTTTTTTAATTCCACGCTGACGGACTAGCGGACGATAGACAGTGAGTTATATTTGTTATGACATGCTTTAAAGATTTGACAGTGTCATGTAGAATATATTCTTGTAGATGGAATCGTACCCTAACAAAATAGTAGAACTATCCACTGAGCTATGACAGACTAACAAATAATAGCATCATGTCTATTATAATAGTGACGAGACAGTAATTCGAGCTTGTATTCAGCGGCACGCGTGTCGAGAGTATGCTGTGATTATTCGTAGACATGCATGTTTCAAGGGACGCTTTATATAACCGCTGCTTAAAATGTATAATGTGGACGAGTGCAGAGCACTTACGCGTCGCATTTCACGTTGCCTTAGCAGCTCGCGATGTTTTAATGAGACCTGTCTGCGCACTTTTGAGGGGTAATTCAGTGTTAGTGAGAGTGTAATTTGCAATCCGACGGGTACTATAGTTGAAAAAAAGATTTTCTATTTTTTCTGGTATCAAAGCGACAAATTCGAATGTCCGGAGGCGTTGATGATAGCCTTGGTGTTCTTTGCACTTGTTTACTCTCACAAAATTTATAAGTAAATGAGTATACTAATAAAATACTAAGGAAAATTCTTACATTATTCGCCAAAGATCTGCCATCAAATATGAAATTTAAGGGAAATCTTCTATAAATCAGAGCAATACGTGGGATTGTTTATCTCATTTGTTGACTTCTCGTAGTAGTTCTATGATATTTTGATTCAATTACTGTAATTTCTCGGAGTCAAACATGGCTTCCTTACATAGAAAATCCAATATCGTTCAGATAAACATAGAAGTATTTAAAAACGCCAATGTTTACCAACCTGTGTTAAAGTAGACATGTGCGTATTTGGAAGGACAAATAAAGACAAATTAATGTGAAAAAAGTAGCTCGACTGATACAATATATCCTGCAGGGACACTGTCGTATGTTCCCCGGCGTGAAAGCGAAACGGATAATGAAAATTGATAGAATTGCCGTAAGGATAATAAACCGTCGTACCCCGGGGCCATCAATCTTTATTGATTGGGCCCCTGTCGTTGTTCGCGCGAGCTCCGATCGAATCAATAGCTACTCTAGTTAACCTCATTAAAACCTGAATGAGAGTTTTCGTCAAAACGTCACTCGATTTGACTCGATGATTTAGCGATTCAATTCATTGTGAAGTATAGACCTCTTCAAATAACTCGAGTACTGATGTATTTCCCTTGCTCTGTTATGAATCTCTCTAATCAAATTGAATGGTGGCTTTCCTAAGTCAATAGACGGTTATATATTTCACATTTAGTGTAGTCTAATAGTAAATCATGCCTATAATAGATTTAAAAAATCCTATTCATTTCATCTTTGTTACATGTTAAAAGATGTAATTTAAAATTTAATATGCATTTGTTCGACGAAATGCTACAGCTAGGGTTTGTAATAATAGTCCCCGTAGCTCATAGGTTATGTGAGGCGAACGTTGTACCTTCATTTGGAAGTGACAGTTTAATGCGGGCTCAAGTCGGGCCTGTGACTGGTGCCATTCACAGACGATCCGCAACGATTAAGCACGTCCCATGTACATGGAAAGACATCGCATGTACTCTTGTCAGATACGCAGGAAATTTCCTTTAATCATTTTATGATAGTGCATTATTTAGTAGTCAGAATAAAAAAAAAAACAAATAAAAATAAAACGTCTACTTGAACTATCTGAGTATTTAAATAAAAAAAATTGGCAACTAAAAAGTAAAATCTTACTAATATTATAAATGCGAATGTTTAGATGAACGGATGTTTGTTAGAGTTTGTAGCCTAAATGACTGAACGGATTTTGATGAAATTTAGCATATATGTAGAGCAGTCTGGAAAAACACATGGGCTACTCGTTTTTGTTCTCTTTTTAATTCCACGCCGACGGAGTCGCGGGAGAAAGCTAGTAAATGATAATTATGTACTTTTATGATATTAATTATAAAGTCTATATTACCTTTTCCTTTTTTCAAAATCTACTTTAATAGTAAATTTATCTACGCACATTTAACGAAGGTAATCGTAAGGTTTGGCTCTCCAGTGATAGCTAAATGCATAAAGCAATCCCTGGAGAGTAGAACTAGAAGCAGCTGACGTGGTACAATGGGAACGTGGTCTAGAATAATGACCGTCAAATGAAGTGCGCCGGTCGGTGCCCCCTACTGGGGAGGGATGCGAAATGCGGGTCCGATGCAATTGAATCGCGGAATTAGCGCACGCAGCGGGCGGCGGCGGCCTGCACGCGCCGCGATTTACATTTACACATCCCGACTTGAATTTGAAATTTGTACTCAAATGCAACCGGCTTAATTAAACATGTAGATTTTCGATGTGTAGCTAAAGAATTAAATTCATGTAATGTTTGGTTGATTTGAAATTGAATATTGTAGAACGAGATGTGTATAAATAGGTTATTAAAATAACTTGAGATATTTATCTGATTTAAGATGTTTGTGGCGAAGCGCGGTCGCGAATCTTACACGCATGGAAAATTTAATTCAAGCTTCGATAAATATTTAAACAGATTCGAAATACGAACTTAAAGCTTTAGCAGTGAAGTCAACTGGATTTTACCGCAAGTTTGTCCTTTCGCTTATGGTGGTTTTCAAGTCACACATTACGCAATGTTCATGTTCTACAACACTCAATTTTTTTAGGAAAACATCGTATTTAAAACAGGTCTATTTTCCGTAATTTTCGTTAACTACAAGAGAGAACCAAGAGATTAAATTAAATTAATTTCTAGAGTGGACATTGAATGAAATTACAAAAATCGTCAGAGCGCAGCAGTTTCCAGCAGATAAATGAATGAAGGAATCAAAAGTAGACCTATTTATTTATACGCTTAATATCTTTCGTTAGAATACAAACAATGCATCCTCCGGAAATTCATCACAAAGTTAAAGTCGTAACGCGAGTTCAAATTCTCGTCAGTTATCGCACCGTCGAAGTTTTGTTGCGTGATTCGAGGATGAGTTCCAAGTGTTGGCAGATCGAGTTTTGATTGTGTTTTCAAACATATATGCGTAACTAAATGTAGGTCGTCGTTATTCATTCGACACACGACACTAAAGGACGCTTATTTACGTAGTCACGTCTCCGAATCATCCACTTACTCTTTGCAGTTCGATTCGATAAGGTAATTTTGTGCACAATAAAATTCTTGCACGGCTTAAAGTAGAATTCAAATGCTAAACTATATTTCTAAGTCTAAATTAATTAGAGTTGTTGTTAACAGTTCATTTATTTTAATAGTTTTCAATGTTGTTTGAAGTTTCAAATGAACAGTTGTTCATTCAGATACAAACAACAATCGCTTAGTTTAAGGTTAGAAAACATTTTATTAACGTTGTTTAAATTTTTGTTTTCTTCTAATATAGCAAAAAAGGTATAATATCATAATAAGAATATAAACAATGGAGTTATAATTATGCCGGCGAGCGTCGGCTCATGAAAATGGGTCGTTGTAATTGAGTTTGCGTTCGCGTCCGCGGCGCGGCGCTGGCGTGTCGCAAGCGCCCACAGGATTATCGCAGCCTCATCATCCCAACTGTTTACCTAACGCTTTTATTGACATATTGTATATTCAAATGGCTTTAATACTCAGTTTTAGCCAACATTATTGAATACGTATAAGAAAGCGATGTAAATAATTTTACCCTTGTTAAATTTGTTGGTGTAATAAACAAAATGGTCCAATAAAATTTGGGAGTGGGCAAATTTATTTTTAAGTGCGTAACTTTTCTAAGGTAGGGCAATACCTTGAAGTATTCAGAACTACCTCGATTTTAGTGCGTCGTAAATCAGAGAACAAGTCGTAAAAACTTACTACAAAACCATAACACTGTAGGTGGCGCTTGGAAAATTCGTAAATCTAAAGAAAATACATCTGTGAAATGGAAAACTGACAAGTGCGGACTAATTTCGTAAACAGATTTCAATAGTCGAAATCCTTGATATTGTCGTCCCATTCATACTCTGCGAAAATAAAGAGACAACTATATGTTTCAATATAATGGCAGTATTTCACGGTAATATACAAACCTTTGTATTGGTCAAACTATAGTAAACAAATTGTGGTGCCCTACGGAGCAATGCATTCGCCGAGCGGAGTGTTGTGGGAACTCAATTATCCATTATGGAATTACGTAGTTTTATTCAATTTTAATGCACTCCAATGTTTTTGATGAACAAACCGAATTACCGTGTTCAGGTTGCGTGCTTTTGTTACTGAACTGAAATTGTTGTTTACTCAATTACCGGTGGCTGTTAGGTTACACTTTATGTATTGTTTTGTTAAATACTTCGTAAACTATCACGATGTGATATCTTTCCTTACTTTAGTAAAGTTGCACCCATAACATGTAAAGCTTTGGATATCTTAAACTTCAAAAGTTAAGGATAACATTGCGATTTTTCAGTGTCCAAAAGTAATCATACTTTAACAAATATTAAAGGTTAAAATAATTTTACTCATCTATACTCTATACTATTAGAGTAAAGCGTAAACACACACATCTTTGTTGCCTAAGATCTTAGCAATTACAGCATATTTTTTAATAATCCCTTTTTTAATAAAAAGCCCTACACTTGCGTCACGCTTTAGGCTACATATTTTAACGCCATTAAACTTAGGGGGTAAATATTTTGGATAAAAATTCTAGTGTAGTAAAAAGACCATAAGTTGCTGCCAACATCAAAGAAGCAAGATTACCAAGATTTGTAATGTCATGTCATTTTGATATTTGATGTTGATAATGTGACAAATGTAAACAATAAAATAAAATTTTCATAATTTCATGCGGATGAAGCCGCACGGGAACAGCTAGTTTATAAATAAAATAGGTATCGAGTATAGATTATTGATCGGAAGAAGTTATAATTCCGTTGGCGTGTTCCAGATAAATTAAGTAGAGATTAAAAGTAAATTCTAATTAGTGTTAAATCAGCCAGACTTCGAGAGGAAGGTTTTATTACGTGAATTTAAAATATTTCTATTCTATATACCGAATTGCTTTCATTTTTCATAGCTGTCAGCAGCATAGGTAATTAAATGTTCTCTTATTTAATTCTATTACACACTTGGTTAGGAAAAACAAAAAATAAAATAAAACAAACACTTACGTTTAAGAATGAGAGAACACTTATGAAACACTTGTTATTTTGATTTTTATTGCTTTTTACATTGATTCAGCATATTTATTTCTATCGAAATACGTAATGAAGCAGTCTAAATAGGGCAGGATGAAGCCAAAGAAATTACTTTGAACGTTAACACCGACTTGATTGCTTTCACAGAGTAGTTTCCGGGATTCGCTTTATCAAAAGGAGCCGTAGTGTTGCCAGACGAAACATTTTCGCCAGTCGCAGGCTAAACGTGACTTAACTCGTGTTGCAACAACTAAATTATTTGAATTCACGTCTATGAATAGAGCCAATCTATTTTATTTAAACCTTCTTTAAAGTATTACAGTTTTTAGTTCTAAATTTTACGGAAACTTTAGCTATCTAGACGTAGTGCATTACTAACTTATCTTAAACATACTAATATTTTTGTTAACAGTATTGTAATAAATCTCTAGTAACATTTTTTCCTATTGCAAAATACATTTACATGTGTGTATTCTAAGAAAATGTAGAAATATTTTTACTTCCCACGAGATGTCTACGAGCAATACACTAGATTGGTAACATCGAAGCAATCGATGTAGTTACCTATTCTAACAGATTCCATATGCATTATATTGCGAATATTCAAAACAAATTGTTTTATCGCTACTTCTAAAGTGGATCCTCACCGGCGCGCACGTAATTCTTCTCAGTCCGCATACAAACAGCCCCTAAGGAGGCGACAATCCTCACCGCAAACAATAAAAATATACATAAAAATAAATTTGATACTTCAAGCCGTCGACCGTGAGGAATATACATTATTCCGTTATTTCCATAAACTTGGCCGCTGTGATGACGCGATCGAAGATTGGAATCATTTGAAAATAGAACTTGACTACTTTTTTTTCAATAAGTCACTGGCTATTTTCAATTATAGTTTTTATTATTTATGTGTTCTTCCAGAATATCCTCTACATCTATACCAAATTTCATAATAATCCGTTCAGCCGTGGCTACAAACTCTAACAAACATCCATGCATCTAAACTTTCGCATTTATAATATTAGTATGATAGAGTTATATTACATTTTATATACTTGAATACCAATGCACGTTTCTACCTAGCTTGTACGTCTATGAACCTCGAAATAGTGACAGTGATTCAATGTACGAACGATATGTTGAAAGATACACTTTATCGCGCATAATTATCTTCAAAGTGTACGTGCTTTTTGTATATAATAAGTGTTTCGCAAAAATATTGGCGTATACCGAGAACATGAGAGTACTTTGAAAACATACGTCTATTATAATATCGATATACTCGTAGTGTGTGATCGACAGATGGCGTTCCATCGAAGTGGTATAGAGTGAATAACATGTGTGTTGAAACAGCGAATAGCAAATTGCATTGTATCGCGAAACGGGTACAGTCGAGATGAAATTGGATTGTACTATCTAATTCCATACGTGATTTTCACTGATTATGTTCGTGACGAGTAATTATCTTTGGCGATATTTCTGTATTGACAATCACTCCGATTTTAGAAAGGGAAGGACAGGGATAAGAATTATTATGGTTCCTTCTTATTTAGTACACTAGGAGAATTAATTAAAAATAATGGCGAATGTTTAGATGGATGGATGGTTGTAACCAAGTAACTTTTACAAAGAGAGAAGGGCCACCGCAACTGAAATCGATAGCACCAATTAAAAGAAAAACTAAATATAAACCAAATTGTTATATTAAATAACATTGTAAAGAATCTAAGAATAAACGGAACGACTAAGTCTCTGACGACTGAAATGTCAGGGGTGTACGAAAAAAAAAACAAGTAACTTTAAAACGGCTAAACGGATGTAGATGAAATTTGACACAGTGATAGATTTCTGTCTGGAAGACTTTAAGACTAGATAATTTCGCGAGGAGTCGCTGACTAAATGCAGTGTACATATAAAAATGTTTGCGAATATGTATTTGTATATCATTACACAATTTGTAATGTTGTTCAAACGTTCAGACAACATAATTTACATACAATAAGATCTATGAATGTCGTTTGAGTGAATTTATTTAACATAATGCTATTTTACATAATGATGTTAAAATTGTAAGTATATGTTAAGTTTTGTCATATCGCAAGTGTAAGTTTAACACTTCGAACTAACGAAATTTTGTTATCTAAGTGGTTATAAGTCTTTAGTGTTCATAACAAATAAGAAATCATTACTAATAGCAGTTACAGAACGTGCTCATAAGTATTTGTTTTTATATTATAAGGTGGCAAACGAGCAAGCGGCCACATGATTCCACCGAAATGGAAAACGACCGTTGCCCATAAACATCCGCAATTGTAGATGCGTTGCCTACCCTTAATTGATATTTGAGGACATTTTCCCTTCCTATGCGTCTCCTTCACCGTCAAATCTACTTTTAAAAAACTAAAATTAGGCCTCTGGCACCACACTCATCAGACGAAACGCGGAATTACTTCCACTTCACGCCTGTCTTCTGTGTGGTCGTGGTATTACACCTGGCGAGCCGACCCATTCGTGCGAAGATGTTAAAGCGGGATATACCACTGCTGTACATTTTCATTAATTTTACAAGCTTTAATATATTAATTACATATCCTAAACATATCTATGTATAGTGATTAATATTGACGGAATCCGTTTACAACAATTAATTGCTTTAATACATATGTCAAAGTAAATGATTAGAACAGGTGTTCGTAATTACAGTTGAATTAATTTTAAACAGTCGCTCCTGCAATGGTTTTGCATATTCATCGGGATTTGTTTAAAAGCATCCTTAATGTACACCTAAGCTTCGAATGAACGAGTGCATTAACAATGAATTAAGTGATTGTGACGTCATACTAACAGTAATTAGCATAAGTGTATTTGCGTTGGAGTATCAGCATATCTTAGACAATAGCTGGTGCCCGCGACTCCGTCCGTTTTGTTTACTTTAAGAGCGGGCGCACACCTTTGACTGAACTATCGCACAACTGTCGTGCGATTGTCGTTTTCACATCCCATTGAACTGTTTAGTTGCACAGCTAAAAATCAAGTAGTGTACGCACCTCTATATAAGCTCCTAGGAATCAAAGTGCGACAAAATAGTTGTGCGATAGTTTAGTCTAAGGTGTTTTTGGCTCTAAACATTTGAAAGCAAACTAATATTTCGACAGTCCTAGTACGTGTCTGAATAAAAAGTAAAGAAATATTTCGTAATAAAATCCACAAAAAAAAAGTATATTATTTTAGTAATAAATGGTAGATAATAGAGTAATTAACTAAATAACTAGAGCATTGTAACAATATTCAAATTTAATAAACTGGAATGTAATTACATAGTGTTGTAAGAAAAATAGAAAACACGAAGGTCATTTTGATTCATAATTTGTTTAGGATTTATGCGCGATAAGCGTTGGCCTTTGACGATTTTTTTAATTTTGTTATTTTAAAACAGTGCAGATAAAATGACACGAAAAGTTTTAAATTAAGTCTATTCATCATACTGTTTTGACATATCTTTAGAAGGAAAACAAACACGTAACTAAGACAGTCTAGCTCTATGAATAGAGATGCGACTTTTGTCTCTATACAATATTCATAACTAAAGAAAATCAATACGTTATGTGTGTTGAAATCCCGACTTAACTAAGATTGGGAATTTCATGTGAAGGTTACAATAACATAACAAACATTCGAATGTTCTATACCATTCCATCATCATCAGCAGTCCACTATACGTTCCCACTGAGGGGCTGGGAGCCTACACTAAGTAAGGGTGACTAGGCCATAGTCAACCACGCTGGCCAAGTGCGGGTTGGTCGACTTCACACATATCTTTGAATTTCATCACAGATATGTGCAGGTTGCATCACGATGTTTTCCTTCACCGTAAGAACGTCGGGTAAATTATGTATTTATGAAAATTCGAAAAATCGAAAATCACATTGGTACATGGCGGGATTCGAACCCAAGACCAGTAGATTACAGGTCAAGTGCTTAAACCACTGAGCCACCGACGTTCCTATACCATTTACCAAAGGGTATAACAAAATATAGCAACCCTTTGTAATCTAGCAATGTGTTGTTGCGAATTTCTGAGACTAATTGCAATACGCAAGCATTAATGAGTAATTATTAGTTAACATTACGTGGGAAGCTCCCACGGCAGACATCGCCGCTGATCGAGTGCACTCCTCAGCGATAACAAACTCCTCTCGCTCATTACAAAACCAACGAGCTGTCGCATTGTTTCATGTAGTTCACCGCTTCACACCTACATTCATTCTATTTTACTCTAAGACACACAATGTACTAAAAACAAATCTTTAGACTCGCTTGACCAGCTAGAACGCTTGCGACATCTGTGAGGCAAATGCCCTGCAAAAATCACCTTTCTGAAGACGAATTCTGTTTCGTGTATCGCCGTGAGGAGATTCGCTTCGTGATTATTTACAATTAAAAGTGTTTATCTGTCTAATTTCCTGCAGGTAATGCGGTTTTTAAGCAAATTTTAAGTTATTTATCAGGATGTATGTAATCGTGATTAGTAAACATCTCGTTCAAGGCGATAGATATTTAATGAAGTTCAGTAGAGATTTGCAATTAATGTTTCTTTATTGCGAAAATATTAACTTAGATTTGTTATCCGTTAATTGTACTGTTTAAATACTGATAACATCTTTTATTTCTTGTAAAGTGAAGTTCTTTACAATAATAAACACCACATATATCTTTGTGTTTAGTTTAAAGTAAATGTTTTTTTGTAACTAAATTAAAACAAATTTATGTTTTGCAATCTCGAATTGGCTACGACAAGAATTTAAAGTACCCAAAACCTTTTTTTAAGATTTCAACTC
This sequence comes from Papilio polytes, assembly GCF_000836215.1. NCBI lineage: Eukaryota > Metazoa > Arthropoda > Insecta > Lepidoptera > Papilionidae > Papilio > Papilio polytes. The sequence goes on from NW_013525157.1 coordinate 7,196,742, forward strand.
ATTCACACTGGTTGTTTGAGACATAACACTTTGGTCTGTGCTATGTCGAAGATTCAAAATTTAATTCTTCTACGCTGTATCATTTTTAAAAATAATAACTTGTAAATATTTTGTTATTTGAATGACAATGTCGCACAGTAATAAAACGAGTAGCAAGATCCTTAGTCACAGTTTTGTAAGCCAAGGATACTTGTATATGTACATCATTGTCGTGTCTGTTTTCACAACCGTCCTCGCCTCTCCTAACAAATGCCGAACGCACCCGAACGTAATTTTGAACAATAAACAATAGATGATTACAACACTGCATGGCTTAGGAGGTATTTGCTATAGGTTTTGTATTTAGTTTTAAGAAGGGCTTCGGTTAAGTACAGTCGGATACCTTCGCGGTGTAGAACTTAAAGAAAATTTGTCTTGTCTCTCGCAGACAAACTTCACTTGTTTTTGTAAGCAATCAGGTAGTATTGATTATTGGTTTTTATAAGAGTTTCGAGTATATTCTAAATTATTAAAATTTAAATTTAAAAAAGCCCTTTAAATGCAGGCAATAAATGGCGGCATTGTACCATTAAAGCTTTAGTCAATTGTTTTTTTGGTATCTTAAAATCAAGGTTAAGTTATTCTAACCTTTTTCGTCTTCTAATATCCCCTTAAACAATTATAACTAACCAAAATAAGTAGTAAATTTCAATAGTATTTAAAGACATTTTTAATAAAGTAAGAAAATAATTTCACTCCAAGTTTGAGGAAGGAAACAAATCTACGTTTCTTTAACAAGGTTGTTTGAATAAATTCTTTTATATCAAGTTCTGAAAGCAGTTTTCAATCTTGTAAACTAGCGTTAACTCTCATCAACTGGATGTAGTATAATGGAAATGTTAAAGTGCATTGCGCTCTGGAAATAAAGTGCACATTTGCAACTTTAAGTAATTCCACAAACATTCGCTTGTTAAAAATGGGTTTTAATATTATATTAATTAAACCCCTATGAAGTTTAATGAATGAATATGTATTTATTGCCTAGAAAAAGGAATTACGTAAACGGACTTATTCTAAAGAAAACTTTGCGTTGCGTTTAAGTTTAAGCATAGATTAGGGTTGAACACTAAGTTATTGTTAATACGTTACTTTCAATATTATCGTTATATTATCAACGCATGTAAATGTGCGAAAGTCTTTCGGGATTCAAGTTAACATTTCTTTATTATTAGTTTTATCTCCATTGCTCAGGTTTTTAGTTATTTTTTATAGATTCTGCGAATAAATATAACCGAAATTTGTTTTGCAAATAGGATTAAATGTTACTTGATTAGCATTGTTTTAGGTACAATTGACTGAATTAGTATAAGAATATAAGGATTTTTTACAAGTGGACGGATAGTTAATGAATATATTCTCTTGTATACCAGAAAAAAAGTTAATAAAACCATACACGAGTAGCAATGCTGTACAAAATAATTGCGAGTAATTTGTATAGTAACATATTTCAATATAAAGCGAATAAAGTTTTAAAATTATAAAATGCAATATTACTCAATAAATAGTGCAGTTAATCCGTCCTCATTACGGAACTCATTATGAAAATTGGAGGTATCGTAATAGTCGACCAATTTAAATCATGGACTCTATTAATTTGCCAAATGAGTTCTTTAAGTACATCGATAATAAAATGAAAACTGAATTGACAGTTACATTTTTAAATTTTAAAATATAATTGTGTTCCAGTTCTATGTTAAAAACTGACAGCCTAATACTAATTTTGTTTTCATAAAACAAGAGAGATCTTTTTTCTATTATCTCACTTACGTTCAAAGTTTATATTTCACTTTTATGTAGAATTTTTCTTAAAAGCTTTGTCTAAACATAAAATAATCTTCTAAGGCGCTGGTTAAAAAGCAAAACCATTTTCGTAAGACCTTTGACTAAACTATGGCATCTGTTGTGCGATTTTCGATTGTTTCTCAGCCAATTCAACTGTTTATTTGCACAACTAAAATCTAGTAGTGTGCACACTTCTATATAAGCTCATTAGAATCAAAGCGAGACTAAATAGTTGTGCTATAATTTAGTTAAAGGTGAGCACACGCTCTTATTTTGCAATATAGTTTTAGTTTAAAATAATTATCAATAGCTGTTACTACGACCTTTTAATTAACGTTTTAACAAATGTCTGTACATTATAAATCCTTTGGATTTTCTAAACATTGTAAAGACGTGAGCATTTAAACGAGGACCTTCTTGACAAAGTAAAGAGACAGAGATATAAAATTACACGAGTCTCATTAGAAATTCTCGTTACATACGATCCGAGCACGTATAACCTCATTCCGTTTATTCGAAGGGTGTAACAAAGGCTATTTCACAAATTATTGTACTCACACAAGGTCCAAGGTCTAAGGTACACCGAAGTCGAAAGATAAATTTTCAAATAAGCAATATAAATAACTAAAGAAATACTTGAAGATGTTTTAAAGAAGTGTAAAATGGTACAAAAAAGCTATTTGCTTTCATAATGATCGTAGGATCTCCTTAACAGTTTACAGTTTGTTATTTGTGTCAATTTAAAGATTACTCAGAGGTCTTTCTGAACATGGAATTGGTCATAATGTCGCGATTGTTCAAATGTTTGTTGTTGAATGAAATTAAAGTTGATAGTTGATTTTTTATAATGTAAATTTAATTTAGTTAATTTTTCATCTGTAGCCCCCGTTGGGTTCAAAGATATTTTCATACAAAAATATTAATTAAGTTCATATATGTTTAGTGGCAGCGACACCAGTCGGTAGCGATCGTGCGTCAAACGGAGTCTGAATAATGACGTCGGGTGACATTTAATTTCGGGTACAAAAGGCTCTTTATGCTGTTTACCCTAATCCATTTATCGCGCACCCTCCCCTCCCCGCATCACCCCCGGATAATATTGACAGGAGACCATTCAACTTTGCGCTGCTTAATTACATTAACGGGATTTACCATCGGGACCTTTTTGTTTGATTTGCGAATTAAGCGATTTTTTTAAAAAAGGCTCGCAATGTTATTTTTCATATTGGATATGTTCTTTGCTCTCTTTTAATTAACTTATGCTACATTCTGCATACATTCTATAAATCGATGTTAATTAGTAATTAAATCGATTAATGAAGTGAAAAGAATAATCGATATAAGTATTAATTGCTGTAAAACGTAGTATTCTATGTTATAAAAACTTAAATTTTATAATGCGACAAATAGCTATTGCCTAATCGATTATCTATTGTGTTGTGAATCAGCGCAAAGCTTAAAAGTGCCTCGCAAATGTCAGAACAATGAGTGCAGATAACACGTTACGTGGCCGTTTCGTTCTTTTTAATCTTACAACTTATTTTTCTTTTCTTAAAGCAACAAACGAAATCTTGAATAGTCGCCAAATTATTTTCAAGTTAGTTAACGATAATGTCTTTTATTGTTAAGTTAGGTAACAAAAACAGCTTCGCTGCACGGTTTTTTGCTGCGTTAAATAAACAACTACATTATTTTGTTCCTAAAAGTATTTTTGTTTGTTAAATATTACATTTTAAATAAACATAAAAACGTTATTTTTTATTCATTGCTCATTTTTTGATTATTTTCGATGCTGTATTTTGAAAATGTTAAGATCGAAAGACCCTTTTGTTGTTGGCTCGCAGTATGTCGTAATTATTAAGCATTCGGTTCACATTCAAAGAATATTTCGTAAATTCTAAATAAAAGAGAGATGTTTTAAATGGAGTTTAACACCGTTTAACCAGTTTTGCAGGGCTTCTTATAAAATATGTTATTTTAAAGTGTTTTATTTCCTATTGCCTTGTTGTTCCATGAAAATAAATAAATCGCATTTTTTTCTCCAAAATCATCAAATTGTTAATTTTTTATGAAATTATTTTACAATCGTGATTTTTGTTAATCAGAATCAATAGTATTAAATATTATTATTGTTGAATTTCCTAAATTGTTCATACTAATGTTAAAAATGCTAAAGTTTAGATGGATGGATATTTGTTAAAATTTATTGCCTAAACGAATTTCATTAAATTTGTCATAGATGTAGGACGATAGTGTGGAAGAACAGTTAGGTTACTTTTGTTTTTTTTTAATTACACGCGCGGATAATATGTATTTGTACCATAGTTAATGTCAAAGTAAGTAAACGTGTGTGTATGTAATATAAAGTATTTTATGTATGTAATATATCCACTTATTGCATTTAAATGCAATGTACAAAATTAAATAAGTCCTATGTTTATTTTTCCTTCCGAAAACTACTCACATTAATAGCCGTTTCGTTGGAATTATGCTTTTGACGTAAAATAAAATTAACTCACGTTTCTTGAAGTGTGCTCCAGTTCAACCGTAGACTGCTTTCACGAAAGCTCAAGATCTGCAAAAGAATGTTATATTTTCTTTTAATATTATATTTAATTTATTTTCTTTCTTTCATGAAAAGAACGTTTCATTTCCTGAATTATGTCTTTGAGTGAAAATTCATATGTTTTTAACATTGTTGAGTGTAGCTCGTGCAAAATTATTTTGTTAGTCTGGCACGCGTGTAGGGCAGAACTCCAGTATAAATACATGGGATGTTTATTCAAAACAATTTGCGTGGGTGGCTTATATATTTTTTAATCCAGAAAAGGCAGATAATAAGCTGTATAAGTGATGTTGATGGTAATAAAGTGGAACAACTTTGTTACTTAGTTGGCGAAAAATTTATTTTATTTAATAAATTACTAAAGTTGTCGTCGATAGTATTATTTATAGTCTGGGAATGGAAGTTCCAACAATTTTCGAATTAAGTAATCCTAGTATGAGCTTGTAGTGGAAACGTGTATTTTGTAGTTCTACACATTATATAGCAGAATATTTTTGTTTTAAACAACTGTACAAATACACCAGGAAATTAAAGAGTTCTGTCTTCTGAAATAGATAACCTCCAGTGTTGAGTTAACTAGGATCGAAACAGTCTCGTCTGTGACGTCTCTATTCTCAGTGACGATTTCAGACTATTTACAGTGACGTTAGTGCCAGAGAATAATGTGCCTTGATTTCGCTTGTATAAAGTTTGATATCGCTCCATTAAATATAGTCTATGGATAACGTCAATAACCCTTTGAATTTGTTAATAAAACTATAGACGTATATGGAAAAACAGCTTATTTCTCACTTCCATTGCTTATTAGATTTTGTATGTTAGTGTCTATGTGCCCATTTTTCTTTAAGACGAAACCTTTATAAATATTAATGTTTTCTCTTAGTGTTCAAACATTTGTGTCTACGTTCAAAGGATACAAATGGAGTAGTAACATAAATTATTACTTCTAGAATGTCTCGCCTTACGTTACACATTTTGTTGTCGATTTCGATTTCTTAGACATTCTCGAATGTTTTACGAATGTATGTTATTTCTTGGAACAAACTCGTTCATTCCTTTGGTGACATATAAAGATACAAATTATATGGAAATTGTTTTCGTCAGGATTCGAATTCTGTGAAGAATACTTAACAGGTACGTGTTTGAAATAAGATACAGTACAAATTTATTTGCGAATGAACTTCAAAGTGGTAAGATGTGATTATCAATGAATTGTGTTGATTAAAATTGGGGTTTTTATGTAGATTTTGTAATGGATATAACTTGGAGTGGAATTTATCAATTGTTTTAACAAATGAAATGCTTTTGTTTCGAAATTTAAACCATACCAAATTGGTGTGTTTCAGATGTTTTTTTCCTGATAAATTTGAAGCCAAATTATACGCGTAATATAACACTTTAATACAAAAGCATTCGTAAGTTCGATAAAATGTCTTTACAAGATATAATCTAGGTTAAATTGAGTCGAGGCGTTAAATTATAGCATTCACGCGTGCAGATATTTGAGATAAAATTAAACGTGTCGCTTTGATTCATTATTATATTATTCTTTGCGTGTCTTTTTATTAGAATTATTTTACTTTTTCCTTCTAGAAATAAACATCCATGGGCTTATCGATCACATTTATTAAAGTAACTAGCTTTCGCCCGCGACTCCGTCCGCGTGGAATTAAAAAAAACAAAAGTGAGTAGCCTATGTGTTCTTCCAGATTATCCTTTACATCTATAGCAAATTTCATCGAAATCCGTTTAGCCGTTTAGGCTACAAACTCTAACAAACATCCCTCCATCCATCCATCTAAACTTTTGCATTTATAATATTAGTATGATGAAATTTACGTTTATTATTCTGATATTTTTCGACGATTAAAATAAAATTACAATATGAGTTGTATTAAATTTCTTCCAACTCAGTGTACATCGCAAAAAACTATTTTAATTATTTCGATTACTCAAAATGTAAGTTTTAATAAAAAAAACTGAGTTATGTCATGTCACGACATGATATGTGGGATCGTTGTATATGACAAAGTGTGCTGTGAAGGGAATTCCCCGATGTATTACAAATATATGACAGCCATGAAATTCTGACCAAACAATTTTTTAAAAGAAAGTAATTGGAACATTATATAGCCTTCCAGATAATAGGCTAGATTTTTTTTACTTTAATATTTATTTTTTAAGAATAAATTTGATATAATGTATGGTAATAAAGTTGACATAAATTTATTAAAATGATTCGTAATATTTGGTCCTTAGCTAATGATCCATAAAATACGGTAAATTTGAGTAAATTAGCTCACTTATGTTATATTTTGTGAACGTAGTTATTGTAAGGACATTCGTAATGACATAATAACACATTTTATATTTTCAAAACATTACTAAACATGTATAAATTTACTGTTTTATCAAAACGACTGCCACTAGTTAGGTGGGAGTTTAGATGTTTTAATGATTTGTGTTTAGTTTTGCGTAAGTACAGCCCTGTATTTTAAATGACGTAATAACTATACAGGAAGTTTATAGGTACCTCTGTGTTTTAAAGTAGATGAGACAGATGGCAACTTACGTTAATCATACTAATGTTATACATGGGAAAGTTTAGATGGTTGGATGTTTGTTAGAGTTTGTAGCCTAAACGGCTAAACGGATCTCGATGAAATTTGGCATAGACGTAGACTATAGTCTGGAAGATCACATAGTCTACTCACTTTTGTTTTTTTTAATTCCATGCGGTCGGAGTCGCGGGCGAAAGCTAGTTTTAAAATAGCTGATTATCAAACTTTGTTATGATTCAAAATTCAAAAGATTTCTATCGAAGTAATTAAATTACAGTCCCTGTGGTCGGAAGCGAAAGTGATGGGTCCGGTGGACCTGCGGGCGGTTGCTCACACCGTTCTGTCACTCAGACCGAATTATTTATGAG
>NW_013525157.1:7204106-7320491 GCF_000836215.1 Papilio polytes
ACACTGTTCGTCAACGAACCGAACATTGAACTTTGATGAAAGGTCATTAGAATTTAGGTCGTAATTTTCAAGGTCAGTGTTGTATTTTTGATTTGATGTATTTTTCTTATTTTTTGTTTAACTAAGGCGTAAATTAAATTAAGATGGCAATAAACTGTTGAAAAAACACCGTATCATTAAAATTATGTCAAATTTGAATGATACGGTGAATTGAAACGGTGATTAAAATTGAAACTTTAATATTCATATTGTAAATTTGATTTTTGTGTAATCGCGATGAAAAGTAACAATTGAATAAAATCAATCTACCTGGGGGCCATTTTCCTTACTTTTATCGCTTCGCCGGTTTGGTAATTGAAAATGGGTGAAAATTTATCGACAGCCTTAATAAATGGACTATCAAAACGGAAATTGACGTTGGATCGGGTCCTGTTAAAATAGATGTTGTTATTTTGTAAATGAGTTAGTCAGAACTGATGTGGGCGAAGTGGAGTATATTTTTTAATTTTATTTCCTAGAAATAATTAGCACTGCAATTTATTAGACTATAAACGTCGCAAGTCATTTTATTATAGAGGTTAATTAGTCGTTTATTCAATTGTTTATTTTCAAATAGGTGAAAGGTAAAATACTTGAGTCGATTGCAGGTTCTTTTTTTAGTTTTAATTAATAAACCTTCTGTGGCCTTGGAAATATGATAATAAAATGTTTAAACACTACGTAAAATGTTCTCGTTGTCATAAACTATTTTAACTGCCATTTAACTGTACAGTTACAGTTAGGGTGACCTAGATTTTAGTAACTAAAAAAGTAATTAAAAGTTACTTCATCAAGTCGTTTCTAATTACGTTTTAAGTTAACCTTGTTAGACTAGTAAGTGTCCTGTATATTGCTTTTGTGTCTGAAATTTAATTATGTTACTGAACACCTATTTCGTCGTTCTTCGTTCGCTCGAGCTCGTTCATTATACGTTAATATATCAAGTTAATCGGTCGGAACGTATTGCCAGTTCTGGATGATAATTATAAGACGTAAATTCGCTTTGACAAAAATCTTATTAACGTTACGGTGTTTGGTTTCTGTAAAGAGATAAACAAGAATTTCCGTGTTAGTAAATAAGTTATACAATTTTCGTATGATTCCTTCCACATGGAGTATAAAATTGTGTAATAATATATAACCTCCACTATTAGCTTTATAAATAAATGAATATTGTTTTGTCTCCCGTCTGGCTGTCTTTTATATATAAATAAAATAAATAAGTAATAATTATTATTTTTTAGGCGGTTCTTAAATGTGATCGTAATGTTGGTCCACTCTCTCAGATTGGAATGGGTATATAATCATTTTTGAAATTTAATAAAGCAAACATTTTTATTTTAAAATAGAAGCTAAATATTATTAACGATTTATTCAGTAAATATAAAGCCTCTAATAAGGAGAATGTACCTCATACAGTACTTGGGCGGTAATAATTTATTGTTCAATAGTACAATTATGGAATATGTACGCATCGAATTACTGTTGAATACAATATGACCTTTGTTTTCGTGTAATGTATTGTGCGTGTCATGTTATAACCCGCCCTATACACATGGTGTTTAAATATTTAATAGCAATATATAATTATAGCTATTTCTAAGATCATTTCCGTAAATATTAAAACTGTTTATTTTAAAGACGTCTGGGATATATTTACGTATTTAGAACTGTCTATGGAATGGATATTTAAGGAGCTTAAAGTTTTTAAATATTAACTTCAAAGATTGTTCCAAGTTTAGACGTTTGAGAAGAAATTGAGAAGCAAAAGGTTAGGTTATGAACATGTTATGCGACGAGACGATGGGGACATAAACCAGAAAGTGTTAGGAATGAATGTGGATGGCTATAAAGGAAGAGGTAGACCGAAGAAAGTATGGATGGATTGTGTGAAAGAGCATATGCTTAAGAAAGGAGTGGATTCAGATATGACGGCTGATAGAGATGTGTGGAAGAGCAGCACAAACTGTGCCGACCCTCCATAAGGGATAAGGGCAAGTTGATGATGATGTTCCAAGTTTAGACGTTTGTTTCTTCGGTTGTGAAATTATATTATTTTCAATATCTTGATGAATAATTTGTGACAACAACGCATTTGAAATTAATGCTATTTACTTTAATTGGTGACATAAAATATGTGACCTGTAAAGTTAAAGACCTTGTCCATGTAATACTTAAGTGAATATTTAAGTATTTAAGTTAATGTATGAAATGTTCATTAAGTCACACAATTACGCAAAGAAATGCTTTGTATTTGCTTCACCTACATTTGGACATATCCTGCGCTAATTGTTACTAATTGCATAAAGATGTCGAAGTTGTATGGATGTGTATTGAATGCATTTAAAGTATTCGGTTACATCCAAAACAACTTTAGTAAGAATACATCATAAAATTAACTATCTCTAAATCATAATTATGAAATCGCGCCTAACAACAATTTTTATATTCCTCGTCCATAAATATTGCTTTAACAATATGAAACGTACTCTTTACCACCCAGGTGAAGTCGGGCGAATCGCTAATATAATCTATTCTGATATTACAAAGAGATTTGTATTTTTGTATGTATTCGGTTCACGTAAAAACTACTGGACTGATTTTTAAAAATCTTTAACTATTAGAAAGGTTATTTATCTGTGAGTAACATAGGCGACTTTTTTTATTTTTTTTTAAATTCACGCGGACGAAGTCGCGAGCAACACCTAGTATTTGTACGGCCATGAAGGCAATTAAAGATTAAAGCTTAAGATGAAAAGTGTTTCAAAATGTAATATCCAAATTCGATATTAATACCAGATATTGAACATCACAGGGAGACGACAAATCCTTGCTTCAATCGACTGATACAAATTAACATTGACGACGTACGACGCAGATGAAAATATCGTTCCCATTATATTTTCCCATTTCCTTCTTCGGAATTACATTCGTTAAGATCCCTGATTTACATCTTAATCCGTTTTCGCTTCCAATACATTTTCTACAAAATAATATCGAAGAAAATTACGTTATTGTAACTTCTTATTAGTCAAAGATTGTATTACACAAGACTATATGGAGTACTAACTTTCGCCCGGGACTCCGTCCGCGTGGTTTTAAAAAAAAAACAAAAGTAAGTAGCCTATGTGTTCTTCCAGATTATGCTTTACATCTGTGCCAAACTTCATCCAGATCCGTTCAGCCGTTTAGACTACAAACTCAAACAAACATACATCTAAACTTTCGCATTTATAGTACGATTACGTGAACAACGTGAGTAGCTGTGACCAATATTTATAAAACTAATTTAATTTAGAATGTAAGTGCCTCTTTCTATTAAAATCGAAGGTTCAAGTCGTAAGTGGTCCCATTAATAATAGCATAATTAACGAGCAACAATACTAACCGCAGAATGTCAAGTGGTCGGTTCAATAAACTAAACAGAAACCACCTTCACTTACTGTCAAGGTAATGTCAAATGTCACACGATATAGATAGAGGGGCTTTTATGTGTTAAATATACAATTCCTAATACATAAGCCACCACTTTAAACAGCATTGTCTAAATGTCCATTTGTACATCAAAGGAACAATTTTAAAAAGGTGGGTAAGTTTATAACTATAAGTACAGTTACTAATTAAGGATTAAACCACTTAAAGGTAAGGTCACTAATTATATAAGAAGTCACATTTAATTAGATAGGTTTAACCTTCGTACCGAAACTGAGTAATATCTTGAAATTACGTTAGTCGTGTTTAGACGTCAAGCAATTAATTAGCATTAAGATTGAGGGTCTGTCTCCGTGGCTTAAACAAAGGCCAATAATCAAACGGCGCTATCGAAATTAACGACAACACTTCGCTACCGTTACCCGCTGTTTTATAAATTAAATACAATAAATTTATCATTTAATGTCGTGACAAACTATTTATTAAAACCATGTTCCTTATCCTTTGTTGCCGGCGGTCATTATCAAGATAACTTAAGTCATAACTGACCTAAATACCACTTAAATCTGAGGCCAGTTTTTGACAATGAACCCAAAATGTTCAATGGCTACAAGCATTGTAATAAAATAACAGGTTACACCTATTGTTTCAATATGAAAAAGATTTAATTCATTAATGCATAATGCTGTCATAAGCGAATCCCAAGAGCGATAATGAAATTCAAGGTGAGCATTTAAATCTTTTCTAAAGAGTTATTCAATTTGAATGTATGTAAATAAAAGCTCAATAAACTATGTAATGTCGAGATCATTATCGGACAATACTGCAAATCAATAGTATAACTGACCGAAAATTGAAGTGGGTATTTTCAAAACGCGTTTAGAGCCAATGCATATTGTAGGTGGTCGCAAAGCATCGACGTGCTTGCAGAGTCACGATCTCCGGCGGCAGTCATTGTGAAAAATTTATGCAACGTGCCGCCGAGCATTTTTCAAGCTATTTTAGGAATTGAATATGCCACTTGAAGGTTGATACCGAAAAGCTTTTTAGCGTTCTCAGTGAAATACTAATGCTCCTAGTTTTGCTGATAAATGTGCTCGCCTATAGAAACAGTTTTCTTTATTGAATAGAAAAAATGAAATGATAGATGCAAATATAACGTTGAGAATTAAAACAGAGGGATTTTCACGCATTTATGTGAGACGTTTTCGTAACGTAATCGAGATTATTTGTTTTATATTTGTGCGGAGCCTATACGTTAAGTAACTAACAAATCTCGAAAAGAGGGAGAGAGTATACATACATATATGACAATATTACGCGATTGTATTTTACTTCAACGCTAAAAGCATGCAATTCATGTAGTTAATAAATTTATATGCAAAAATATGAAAAGAACTAAAGCAAAAATGCATGTTGCATTTCGTTTATTTTTATCCACCGAATCAAAAGTTTGTTGTTCTGCTGTCCGGTTCTTGACAAAGATATTCGACAACAATGCGGGCACTCGTTGAGTATCAATTATAGAGGCGAAATGTTGTGTTATGTAACGAGACCTTGGAGCTTGACCGTAGTCGTGAGACGCCGCTATTGACCGCGTGTGGTACAAGTGTAAGACGTAGCGTATTTATTTATGATTACTTAATTTTGATCGTATTGCACCCATACTTACGTTATGTGGTCTTTGTTGATATATTATTTACGACGTTAAGTGACAATCTACATTAAAGTCGTTTTGAATTATTTAAAAGTAATTAATAGGACCTACATTTACTTTAGTAATTGAAGAGATACTGTTTTGGCAAGTTTGTGTTACTTATACATTTAGTGAGTCACGTTTATTAAAAGTTCAACATAACATTGTAATGACGTAATGATACATGCAAATTGTTTTATTATTTAACCACACAGAACACAGCCGTATCCATTTACTAACAAAGTTCATGAGAGGTTACATGACTAGTGTAACCTTCAACAATAAATTACAGTCTAACAAATATTATTACAGTCTACATTCTAACTTTGGTTTCACAGCAATAACTTTTTGTTTCATAATTCAATTAAATTATTCATTAAGGTGTGGCTGCAATATGTGAAAAAATATGTAATGGAAACAATTAGGTATGTTACATTACGGAACTCTTTGACCTTGAAAAAAGAAAGGCGCACATTAACCTTTTTCATTAAACGTAATAAGTGCGTTAAAATATTTAAATGCTTATTTAGAAGTGTACATATAACTTCATTAGTTTAATAATTAGTCACGACAGATATTTGTGAAATAACAATTCTTTTAAAAACAATCAAATCTGCAAGACCAAAAATCATCTCATAAAATTCGTAAAATATTTTTGAAAATGTCTTGTGCCATATTGTTTTATGTTAAAAATCAAATTACTCTTTGCTGTATTTCGTACACTTTAAATACAAATATTACATCGCTGATATCTTATCAATTAGACCGTATTCTGAACTTGGAAGTGTTCGTGAGGGCCGTGTGTTTTGAGTCATATTGTGTCAATATTTACGATCTCATTTACAAAGTCACCGCAACAGACTGTAACTGTCATGAAACAACTAATGGGCTTCAGTCCACAGCCGTAATTTCTAAGACTGACAAATGATCGTGCTTAAAGTAAATACGTGCATATATTTAGCGGTTTAGGGAACAAAGACAAACGGCCCTAAATTTTCCAAAGGTAACGAAGGTATCAGCATGGTATATTTGTTAGACAGTTTGAAGTGTGGAAATTAATCATGCTGGTTACTTATCGTGTGCATTACTGTTACAAAGCATTTTTATCGTGTTTAAAAAAGCTACTTTCATTACGTGGACTAAATAACTAAATAACGGATGACGTAACTAATTTAATAAACTACCTAACTTAACATTTATCATAACTTTACTAAGTTTTTATAAAGTTTTATTTTTAAAAGAATAAATTAAAAGTTATTTTATTAACCAACCGTGACAGTATTTCCTTGATCAAGTGTATCCAATGTTAGCCTAAACACCTATGAAAGAAAAATAATCCAATTAAATTGTGAAATAAATATACTTTAAGATATGTACGTGACATTTTAAACGGATAGGGAACAATGTGTTTAACAATTGATAAAATTTTTTATTCGATTTAAAATTAAACGAACCGTGAAATAGTAAATATTATAAAAAATACATTTAACTACATGATTTGCAGTTTTAAGGTCATTTTAAAAGTTTATGTCTCCCCTTGCCTTTGCTAATTCCGCCTACAATTAAATTTTCTGATTTAAGGAAATTATTTGTTCCTTTTAGTATTGCGAAATAAATAAGCGGGAAGACATTTTTTTCAATCAATACCGTTAGTAGCAAGATCGATCTGTCATGATTTTATTTTTAAAATTCTTGATTTTAATGTTGTCTATGGGTAAATATTGATTTGCTCTTCTGTGTGCTTATTCACTTGATCAACACGGAAATCAAGAAATAAAATCGCGATATATTCGCAACGTGGAGGAGGAGGAGGATGATGGGAGGCAGTGTAACAGTTTTTGACAGTGGTAATACCCGCTTTAACATCTTAGCACCAATGGGCTGGCACGCCAGGTGTAATACCACGACCACATCGAAGACAGGCGTGAAATGGAAGCAATTCCGTGTTTCGTCTGATGAGTGTGGTGCCGGAGGCCTAATTTAAATCCCTTTCTCTTTACCACCCTATTCTTATAAGGACAGGATAGGAAGGGAAAGTGGATTTGACGGAGGAGGAGATACATAGGAAGCGGAAATATCCTCGTTTTGTGCTTCTCCTCCTCTGTCTAATAACGGTAGGCAATGCATCTGCAATTGCAGATGTCTATGGGCATTTTGGCGGATTCAGGTGGCCGCTTGCTCGTTTGCCACCTTATATTATAAAAAAAGATGAGAGGATAACAAGAGGTGAGAAGGGAAGATGGGAGGATTTCGTTACATCTTACTCGTAGCTTTAACAATGACAGTTTCGGTTTTGTTCTACAACATTAAACCTACAATCTCCAACGATCTCGATTATGGTTTGTATTAAGAAATACAAGTTTGTGAACTTCTGAAATATAGAAATCATAAAACATGGTCATGTCAATGATAATTTGATTTCACGCCTATTATTGGTTTCATTTTATTTTGCAATTCTATCCGTTCATTGATATTTTAACCTTAGGTTTTCTTTTAGTTTCACTTAATTACGAAATGGTATTAGTTAATTTGATTTAACAAAAAATATTAATTTCTACACCTATATTTCAATTGTTTTCTTATTTATGCAGATATTTTAGGATTCATTTTTGTAAAGTTTTCGATATAGTTGAAAAATATTATTTACGACACGTTATTCAATTTTTATACTAAATTTTGATTGACAACATAGAAAAACAATTTCGCATCAAAAATATCGGAGTATAATGGACGTGGTTGTTCTTTTTACTGCTAACAATAGATCGTGACTAAATTGTTAAAATCAATTACATTTTAAAGGGGAAACTTGTGTAGGAGAGTAATCAATTTATAACTGTATTGCACACTAGGTAACACTTTTGTACCGGTGACATTTTTGTTTTATACAACACTTATCTAAATGGAAACCATCCACGAAAAAAGTTACATAATATATGAGATCTGAAGATGTAATTCTATACGTCGGAGGGACCAAAATAAGCAGCCGGTTACAGACAAAAAATGTTTTCATTGTCTTTTCAATGGAGCAAGGCAAGGAAATGTGCATTTGTTTCTAGATTTTTCTAAAGATTTCCGATGATTTCTTGAAAGTTATACTTTGAAAATACCATTGGATAGGAATTTCCTTAAAAATGAGAAAAAAACCAGTTTATAATAGTAATTTTATCGTGTGACAGAATTTGCAAATTCATTGTTGTAACCCCGCTTGTCAATAGAGTTTCTAATCGGAGTAACTGATTACAAAAGGTTGCGATTGTTCGAATTTTTAGTAATCCAAGTAATTTCTTACGATATCAAATCGATGCAAGCGATTCTATTCGGTCGAATTATAAATTTTTATATCGAAAATTTTGGGTCAATTTTTGCGGTCAATGAACTTGTCGCGTTAGAATTTTATGGTTGTTTATTATTCATAGATTCGTACAGTAAAAGCAAAAGTCGATAGACCACTTTTACTTTATCCTACATCCTAGAGACATCTTTTTCATTAGTTGTTTTTCGACATTTTTATGTTATAAATAGATAACAAATACATTCTTTGAAACTGAATAGAATTTATCATTTAAATAATTTCTTCTTAGACATAAGTTCTGATAGTTTTAACTGAACGATTGAACATGATGATTGAACTGTCCAGAACAAACTGTGCAAGTATAATTTTTTCTGTACAGTTAAAATTGAAGATATGTAGCTTAAAGTTGTCAATATTTTTCATGTCTATGTGACATTTTACGTATTCGTTTCACTTGCTGAAGGAAATAGCATTGAATTTTCGTTATCACAAATGTGTTTGTACAGACGGTTAGCAAACACATTACACTGAGCTCCTATAGTTGGGACTGACCTTACTTCCGTATATTGAGTTGGTGCTAATTAAGACTCGGAAGTATATTTTACTGATCACGCTCACTGCGTACCAGGCTGGCCTGATGCGGTACTTAAGCTGGTACGGGCAAAGAAAACTATATCCCACTCGCTAGTGCGAAACTATCTCAGATGTGTACATTACATAAAGCGTATACATTATGTTTCCACAAAGTTATAGCAATTCAACCTATCCTAGTGCTGGTGGGTCTAAAAAGACCCGTCACGCAAAGTCGGAAATATAATTGATGAAGATTTTATTTGCAGCAGTAAATGTGTTAAGTGTTTTTTCAATACTAGCTTTCTCCCACGACTCCGTCCGCGTGGTATAAAAAAAAAACTAAAGTAAGTAGCCTATGTGTTCTTCCAGACTATGCTCTACATCTGTGCCAAATTTCATTCAAATCCGTTTAGCCGTTCATGCTACAAACTCAAACAAACATCAAAACTTTCTCATTTATAATATTAGTATGATTTTTGACTAGTTTCAATCTTTCTACTCACCAAGTAAGAATTGTCACAAGAAATGACGTCACGATTTGTGGTTTTTTGTTTAAAACAACAATATTTATGAAGTATAATTATCATAAAAGAAATTAAAAGAAACTATAGTTGAATTTGAAAGTAAGAGTGGATAGTGCACGCACTTTCATTATTACTTAACAGTAACTTAGATACAACAAATTGTAGAAAGAATTTGTGATATCCGTGCAAGTGATCTTTAAAGATGCCGTTATATAATCAGTTAGCACATTTCTAGATTTAAAACCTGTTAAGAATTTAAAGTATTGCTGGAGAAAAACTCATATTACGAGTGAAATTACAGAAGTGTTTATGAAGGAATTAGGTCGTCGTTTACAGCATTGTAGCATGCACGTTGCTTAATTTCCTCAAATTATAAAGTTAAAACTCTACGTTTTAAAACTGTGCTAAAAAGTACGACTATACACTATTTGTCTCTGAGTTAATTGTTAATAATAATAAGACATTTATCATTTGACAGACTTCTATATTTATGTATCTACGGTTATGAAAATTTTATTTTATTGTTTACATTTGGCAAATTATCAATTGCAAATGTCAAAATGACATGACAAACCTTAGCAATCTTTCTTTCTTGATGTTGGCAGCAACTTCTGGTCTCTTTCCCATATTAGGGCTTTTATCAAAAATATTTACCCCCTAAGTTTAATGACGTGAAAATATATAGCCTAAAGTGAGACGTAAGTGTAGGGCTTTTTATTAAAAAAAAGAATTATTCAAAAATATGCTGTAATTGCTGACATCTTAGGCAACAAAGAAGTGTGTGTTTACGCTTTATTATAATAGTATGGAAGTATAGATAGGCCTGCAGATCGCTCTAACGTAGTTATCCGTAAAGGAGAGAATTATATTTCATAATGTTTTTTTTAATTGTATACCATTTATTAATTTGAAGGTCATGCATATGACATTTGTTTCCTTATTTGCTCTTAGTTGTCTTATATTGTAATGAACTTCGTGTATCCAGTGACCTACACGGTGTATACCATCATATAAAAACACTTACGTAAATATTTATAAGACAAAATCGTAATGGCGTCCATGACTTTGATAGTCACGCTTTGATGTTGATACAGAATGCGTATGATTCGGTATTTAAGAAAAGGTCGTTAGAAAAAACGAGATCGTGTATTCACTGAATCGGATAATCGGATCTTAATGTTTAATGTGTTATTGTTTGGTTAATTAAGTGCTCAATTGTGTTAATGATTTTTTCAACTTAAATTTTTTTCCGTGTAAATTTGATTCCGTGATTTTGAGAGTTATTGATGAATATTTCTAATGGATTAGACTGAGAAGCTTATTTAAATTATCATTTTCAACTAAATGGAATATAATAGGAATAGGTTGCCCTATCGTGATATCAGTAAGATTAGTCCTCCTACGTTTCAAATCGCGCAATCCTATGTATGTCATTGTGAAACAACATTTAAATAAAAGAAGCACAAACCATTATTATCGATATTTATGCGTCGAGAGAAAGCTGTTCATGTGAAAATGATAAAAGAAAGTATACAAAACCAACACTTTTATTTGTATACATTATCTTGACCGCATAGAATTTAGTCGTAGTGTAAGTCGCGGGTAATAATGTGGGCTTAGGCTTATTACGTTTGTAGAGCGATGGCTTGGCCGTGACTCGGAATGCATCGGAAAGTTATTGACTTTTGATAATGAAACCAGTTTGCGGACTGACCGAGAGCCCACGGCCTCGTTCAATACCAGTCGAGCGTACCGAGGAATTGTGTCTATTGTAATTATTTTCACTATCACAACATACATTGCGAATTTACTTAGTACCGGTTATCGATGCTGACCCACAGAGAGTAATAAAGGAGAAATGTACAGCGTTAGACCGCTAGTATCGTTTACTTATCGTTAGTTTACTTGTAAATTGATTTAGAACCGGCTTATCGTCAACGACAGTTTATGTACTAAAGTTATAGAGGAATTTCGTTTAGTGTTTTTGCTTGAACTAGAATTTCACTTATGAAGCTATTAAACGAAAACCTCTTTAGAATGGTCGTTAAGGAAATGATTAAAATCTGGTATAACATTAAGTGCCTTTTGACAATATCATTTAAATATTCAGCTTTGCCCATTAGGCGTTATCTTTCTGTTCGCTGTTAGTTTTAGGTACTGTTGTAACATAAAACAATTAGGCGAGCTTGTAATAAAACTGCTCGACACGAAAAATCCGTGGTTCTACGATCACGAAGCATTTCGCAAAGCTGTCGCTTGTTTTTGGCAACCGATCAAAGTTTTGCAAGGCGTTTAGAAATATTTGTTGTTGATTTTTGATTTTATTGCTCTTAATTATATTCATTTACTCCACATACTTTTTAAACGTATTTAACGATGGTAACTATAGTTATATACTCACTGTTCTCTCGAGTTGTAATCTTCATATCATACTAATATTATAAATGCGAAAGTTTAGATGTATGGATGGATGTTTGTTAGAGTGTGTAGCCTAAACGGCTGAACATATCTCGATGAAATTTACCATAGATATAGAACATAATCTGGTAGAGTATAGGCTACATATTTTTTTTAAATTCTATGCGAATGGAGTCGTGGGCAAAAGCTAGTAACTCTTGAAAATTGAATTATTTATTTTGCTTCTGAAACTATATGTCAGTTTGACACATAACAGGAAGGAAACTATTGTTCTGAGGCTCAAAAGGCGTCCGGCCGAATTTTGGGACACATTCTATATGCAAAAGATACTTCCAATTTACATAATATTACGCCAAGTGGACAAACGTCCACTTTTATTGTCACCGACTTGGAAACAAGTTACTATTGAATAAAATATGCTGTCATAATTCTCTAAGGGTTAGTACCAATTGTGACTAGAATTTTACCAGTTTCCTTGTTTTATTATGGTTTGTTTCTAATAATTTTTCTGTGTAATAAAATTAATAATACCTACATTAGTTTTCTAATGTCATATAGCCATGATAAATAATGTAAAAGTTTTACTATTTTCATTTGACCGATTAAAATATCGTTGACATTCAAGTGCGTAAAAAAGGTATCATTAGCTATGGTTAATTAAGAGCAAGTGACCATATTTATTGGTAATTTGGGACACGAATTTAAATTATTCTTGGTAATAAATATGAAATACGTTTGTTAATGTATAAGTCGAACTAGATGGGACAAAAAGCACCAACCTCCTTCCTCTCTAACATTAAGCAAATAATCATTACAACGGAAATCCTGCTAGTCCGCAGATTGAATGTATATTTAAAGGGCAATTAGCGTTGTTGTGACATGATTAACATAAGTTACATTAACTTCGAGTAAGTAAAACATCGTTATTGATTTATTTGATTTACAAAAACTACATGTTAATTTGTGTGTTTAAAATTACTATTTGAAATAGGTGTTTATAATTTTACGAGTATTGATTATTTAATAAACTAGCTTTCGACCGCAACTCCGTCCGCGTGGAATTAAAAAAACAAAAATGAGTAGCCTCTGTGTTCTTTCAGACTATCCTCTACTTATATACCTAATGTCATCGTGGTCCGTTCAGCCATTTAGGCTACAAACTCTAACAAACATCCATCTATCCATCCATCCATCCATCCATCCATCCATCTAAACTTTCGCATGTATAATATTAGTAAGATTTTTTCTTAGATTGTACATTGTATAAATATCAAAATACTTTAATGGTTTCACTACTGTCAAAGATGCAAAAAAGTAAAATTATTTTATACCTACAAGTAGACTCTGCGCTTTTATCTATATCATAGATCAGTCGTGTTTACTACTAAAAAGATGAAAAATAAAGTGAAAAGTAAATTTCTTGTTGGACGGTCTCCTCGTTTGCAATAAAGCGTTACTTGTTTAACGTCCGGGAAATGAGATGGGAGAGACCTTAGTTTTCTTTAAGTTAGCCGGCAACGTGTATTAATGTAGACGTACCTTTAGGCAAGCAATCTAGAACGAGCCAGCGATCTTGAGACCTATTAGTCCCTTAATCACTTCTTAGATTAGCACTATTTCCAGCCTAGATTACGACGTTGGATAATATTAAAACTTTTTCTTAGAATTTAAGATATTGTTCGAGAGAAAGAGAAATTGACAATATATGTAATGTCCAATTTCTCTGTTATTAATACTCTAAGTTCAAGAACTTATGTTCCATCCTCTTCAATATAAAATATTCGCTTTACGAACATTTTTTTTAAACTTTGCTTAATAAGAGACGTATGCAATTGAAGAAGTATTTAAATTACTTTATAGAATAAATAGAATTGGATAACAGATAACTAACTTCGTTAAGTTGGCCAAAGCTTTACTCTATTACACTCGCATTTCATATAATTTTTGTACCTGCGTTACAATTAAAGTGAAGGTTTAAAAAGTATGCTTGACCTCTCAAGACGATATAACTTAGTGGTATTTAAGGTCACTGTATTGTAGTCACTAACTCATTAAAATATTAATTACGTTTCAAATTGTTACTGCGGCCTTTTACTAGAATACTGGGTCAGAATATTGTAGTAAATATGTAGAAGTAATTAACTGACACCATTAAGAACTTGCATTAAAATATATACAAATGTTACCTCTGTTAGTTCGTCTTTTCGTAAATCGGAATATTATTTTTTTAAATGAACGTTTTGAAAAAGAACAAAGTTTTCTCACAATGAACCGTATTAATATTCACCTCGTTTACCATTAAAAGTGCCTACGCGTAATATTATATTTTGTCGGTTCTGATTGGAAGTTGGGGAAATCCTGAATAGAGTAGAGATGAAAGGGAAATTGAAAAGTCGTTATGAATGCTCGTCTTGGAACGCTTTTATATTATTCAATATTATATTTGGTACTTACGTAATGTTAATACTATATTGTCATCTACGAAGGGAGTTCTAATGCTGTGTCACACGATGGGGTGTGTAAAAAAATGACAATGTTTCTATGCATTGTCAACTGCTTTACCTCATTCTTGGAATTATACTGCCCTAGTGTGAAAACGGCATTATGGTAAATAAAAAATTAACTATTTTACGAAATTTAATAGCTAGCATAAAATCATTAGAGTGTAGTACCGAGGTTTTATGTATACTATGGCATTGACTTTTGTTCTATTTTCTGTATTTTGTAATTTTTTAATGTTTATAGACCAATTTAAAGTGAGTAATATAAGTTAAAAAGTCACGGATGCATGAAACAAGGCGTGCGTGCGGCTTGAGTAATTAAATATTGAAATATGTGTTGATAGAATGAAACTATGCCGATATTTTTCGAGACCTATGTTTAAACACTAGGAATTAAAAAAAAACACTAGGAATTAAGCATTAATACATATTTTTAAATATCTCTATTTTGACAACGGACATAAATGTATACAAAATAGTATCTTCAATGGTCACCCTTGAGTAAAAGGGTAGGAGAGTAAGGATTTCTTTTAAATTGAGTATAGAAGGAGTCGATGTTCCCCAGGGCCGCTTTCTCTGCAGTTTTCTTGAATAAAAATCACCTTAACATGGCTTCAAATTGTATATTATTCAATAATTCAGTAAGGGTGATCGCCGTTCACGTGTAAGTGTTTTTAGAGGTTATCTTATCTATAAAATTTGTTAAAGTAATGTAATTTATTCCGAACCGAGTTAAGGTAAATTGATAAAGTCAAAGTATTCAATATCTAGTCCAATTAATTTACAATATTTAGATAAAATTATAATATTAATTGAAATGTAACACGATTAACATAAACTCCTACATGTTTTAAAATATTTTAGTTATATGGTAATTATAGTAAATTGAAATAAAATTAGCAAAATTAGTTTTTATTTTAATCCATTACTGAAGCCACTTTAGATTAAAAAATATAATATCTGAAGTTATTTTAGAATCACAAAGTTTAATAAAGGTTACGTCTAGTTCCCATTATCAATTTAATTAAAACATTTGCCCTTTTAATATTATAAAGAATACTTGAGTAGTTAAACGTATAAAACTAGATATTATAATAAAAGTTAAGTAACAGTTAAAAAAGTTCAGTAAGCTTCGACTTGTTCTGTAAATAACAAGTGAATTTATTTATGTATTCCATCAATATATCAATGCAAAAAAATGACTACTTTTAATTAAACTATAATATTAAAGTGGTAAGAAGTATGATGAAGTATTTAATTACAGTAATTAATACTTCTACTCGTGTATCATAATCTGACGCCTTGAGCGAAGCTAACCTGCAATTTCCATCGTCACTTCCCTTTCCTGCGAAGTAATCGTTGTTAGATTCAAACAGAACGTTTTAAATTATTGTTTAGTGACCATGAAGGTCGCCTTTTCTATTTCTTAAGGTTAGAATGCAATAAATCTTTTCGATTTACGTTACTGTACTGTAATTATCCAATCACTTGTGTTACAATTAATGACAGAAATAATATACTCACCTGTGTCTCGAAATAATTAAAGCTGACCTATTTATTAAAATGAGAATTAAATAATAGGTTGCCAAAATTACATTTATCTGATCAAAGATTTATTATCCAAGTGACTTTTTATTGTTAGTTTATTTTACTGTTCTGATAATGACAAGAACTATTGGCGTAGTTTAGCCCTAATTCTATTAGAAAATGTATACAACCTATATTGTATGTAAAATACATCAAATAAAAAAAATACATTAGAATATAATAATGCCTAATTCACACTTGGCCATTATATGGCTTTCAACTGGCATACTAACTGGCATACATAGCTATTGTCCAACTATACTTGCCATGTGTGAACTAGGTATTACGATATGACAAGCACCTTGTGACATTTTTTGACTTTGACAGTGGCAAGTGAGCTTTCAAAGTTTAGTTGAGCTTATCCCCATTGGGCTAGATAAGTTTGTCATGTGACAGTAAACTAAAAAATAGCTTTACCAGTATTTAAGTATGGAAATATTATTCTCGTAGGAGTTTTGTTCTTGTTAAATAATTCAAACAAGTTTTTGCAAATGGAACAATTTTAGAATATGAAATTACTGTTGCGCGTGAAACGTCTATCCTTGTTAAATAACAAATTGTAAAGAACTTCTGAGATGTTATATCAAGACCTTATTTCTTTTAAACCTGTTACAAAAAATTGACAAGGGTTCAATATGTTCACTTTGAAAACCTTCACTTAATACAATATTTTGTACTTTCATATCGTAATTCGTAATAACTCAAACATTATGAGCATACATTTTACATTTCGCGAGTAAATTCTAAAGGTCTTCACGTGTTTAACGATGTGAATTAGAAATGACAGGTTTCGTAAATGACACTTTTACTTCTAACGATTATAACGTCGGATGCCTTCGAGAGAAAGTGTCCGGAGCTTTTTGTTTGATGTCATGTCACATTTCACGCTCCGCCGACAAACCTACATATCGTGTATTTAAAGTCTTCGTGTGAAATTGTCACATTGGTAACGAGCGGTAATGGCGGCTCTGATGTCTTCCATTCATCAAACGACTTCGCCAAATCGACAGACATTATTCTATTATTGACCTTAATTCCTTCTGACGTTTTGCGCATTGTATTAATAGTTTTTGTGACGGACTCGTCATTGTCAATATGTGCTTTGCTGTTATGCAATGACGTTTGACGCTTGCGTAATTTGTTTGCAGTAAGTTAAGCAAGTGGTCTATCTTATCTGTTTTAATTGTATTATTTTAACCGTTTCCAGTGTTTAAATGAGTCATTTCTTTCTTTTTCGAGTTAATCAAATCATATCATAGTTTGAAATGGGGTTTAGTAAAAAAATATTGATTTAACTACAACAAGCATAAAATAAAACTGATTGCATTTCATTTAAAGAAAATATAACAATTTTTCCACCGATCAACGCTGGAGTTTGAAGGCTCGTTAATGGAACTTTTTTCAAACATTATAAAAAATGGGCCACCTTGTTACAGAGGGTAGTGCCGACCACTACCGGAGCCGTGGCACTACAAAAGCGTTTGACGATATTAAAAGAACAAAACCAGCGGCTTTAAGCGTCAACTTGGTTGCGGAGCGCTGAAAAACTTTTTCCCGACTACTATAAAAGCGCAACCATTATAACGGTATGACGCAAAGAACCCTTTAAACTATGAAAATGTTGGGACAATATTTTTAATTTGTATCAATATAACTATATTTTTTTTAATTAGAGAAGTTGCATCGGCAATCATTTTAATGAATATTGAGTTTTGAGTTTGAGGTATAACACCTTGAGTTATTATAGCTTATCAATGTTTATTCTAAATTGTAAGATGATACTTGTGATGAATCTAATGATCATATTCATTATTATTTCATAGTACTTTAAGCGAGAAATCCTCTAAGATGTATTCATAGAATTTTTTAAAGTTATTCGAGTAGTTCAGATTTACCTTATCGAAAATTGTTCTTGTTTACACACCCCATTTGTTAGACAAATATGTAAATTCAAGGAAAGATTTAACAATTAAATTAAATTTTTCAAAGTTATTGTAAACTATGACTTCATTGCACAACTTTTAATCTTGCTTACTTTTTGCAAAAACGAGTCGCAGAGTAAAAACTGTTTGACTGTTTTTTGTGGTATCTTCGAATATAAAGGGACTTGTTTAAATCGCTCAGATTTGCTAAATCCCATCGTTCTTTCAAATGCACTAAATTATATCGTAAGTAAATTGCAATTAGAATTCTCGACGCTAAGTCAAGTGATATTATTTTAAATGTCTAATACAAAATTCTTAAAAGTTTAGCGATACATCTAAATCCAAAATAAACGTTTTTTAATTTCTCTTTATTACTTAAGTTAATCTTTAAAAAGTTTAATAACGCTGCTGATATTATTATTTTTAACATGACAGACAACTAAAATACTTTTAGTTATTATTCTAAGATTTTTAAAGATATAACTGTACGTTTAGTTCCTATAAATTACCCAAATCAGCCTAGACATCAATTATTCATAAATCTATTTACATTATTCGTGTTAGCCTAATTAAGGTAACGTACTTCCAAATTAGGATGCCCGAGATAGACTATCAATGAATACCGTTGACTTCATTCTGTAACTATGCGGAAACCCAACGGGTTTAGACGTCTGGTAGACGTTTGGCTTTCCGCCTGTCACAGGTCCATAAACATTGGCGAAAGGTATGACTAGACTACTTAAATCTATGGGAAATTTGTTGTAGAATAATCCAAAAAATAAAGAGTTTATTTTAATTACTCTCACACTTATACTTTTTTCTTTCTTATTGTTACACCAAATTAACAATTGTAACAAACCATAATAATAAAAAATAAAATACAATTCAAAGAGCGATAAACTTAAAAAAAAATATGGTAAACATCACTTAACTTTCTATCAGTTACGGCTAAGGAAAGTTAAACAAAATAAAAACGCATTTCATTCGATTTGCGTCGATTTTATGTTGTCTTTTACGAATTTAACACCGATGTAATTGGAATGGCTGGATTTTGAATAAAAAAGTTGTTGCATAATATCTCTAACGCAAATCTATAAAAAAAAATTGGAGAAATTGAAAATGACAAAGAGGTAAATTGAAAACTTTTTTCACAATAACATTTCCCTATGGTATTACCCAATAAAGTTTGTTTTAATTGTTTGAAAGTAGCGCCAGTGGTGGAGAAATTGAGAAGCAAAAGGTTAGCGTGGTATGGACATGTTATGCGACGAAATGATGGGGACATAAACCAGAAAGTGTTAAGATTGAATGTGGATGGCTACAAAGGAAGAGGAAGACCGAAGAAAGTATGGATGGATTGTGTGAAAGAGGATATGCTTAAGAAAGGAGTGGATTCAGATATGAAGGCAGATAGAGATGTATGGAACAGCAGCACATACTGTGCCGACCCTTCGTAAGGGATAAGGGCAAGTGGATGATGATTACCCAATAAACTAAGGAACCAATTGTTATTTTTTGCAACTTTGATACTAACACTAGATTTATAAATCAACTTGTCAGTGTAATATGCTATAAAGTTGGCAACAAATGTCTGAGTAAATATATCAAAAATATTGCCAGCATCCATATTGATTATTGTTAAGAGATAGTCTGAGGTCCCTGGAGACTTTTCTAGGGCACTGATAGCGTTTTCGTATGCTGCTAGCGGGTGCAATAAAAATGATAAACGCACCAAGTTAACCGAACGCCCCTCGCCTCCGTACAGACGTTTCATTTGTTGATGTGACTAATGCATGTTGAATTTAGAATAACACAAACGGTTGTATGCATTGGATAACTAAGCATACTATATTTTAACATTCATAAAAAACAAAATATCATTAGACACTGAAAATACGTACTTGACAATTGTAAGCCTTTTGAATTAAGTTAAAGCTAAATATAATGTATTTTAAAACACGGCATAATATTTCATATTGTATTTTTCTTTTAATTTAATTTTATTATCACACCATAGTGAAAACGAAGTCATAGGAAATTATGTCGCAGTTTTTTAACTCTATGCTTGTTAAGGAATTATACACAAATACAGATCTGTAAGATTTTCCGTATCTCAAGTAATACGTGAAACACCAAGGTTACGTGCATCACTACAATAACATTTGAACTTTTATAAAGACAAAAGAATTTGATTTCAATACTTAAAAATAAAGCAATATTACTATTATTGTTTTATGAATTAAAATAATGTTCGAATCGTGCGTATTTTGTTAAAACTTTACGCATATAAGCTATTTCACAGATCATTCGGTTCGCATATTTTTGCATATTTTTAATAATGTCTTTAAATTTTATGTTTTTATTTTAACATCTGGAAGAGCGACAGTAATTTTGCAATTTATTCGTAGAAGATAAAATCAATTTAAAATAGAACGTTATAACTATTTATTTCAGTATTTTATTTTTGCTATAAAATTTTTATCAACTATATTGAATTGAAGTTAATTCTTCGATTAAGAATACGAATTATTAGTGAGATGCAATATCATGTAAGTATTTAATAGGTTTTTGTTATTAAACTATTTAAACGTTTTATTATTATTTTACGGCTTACTCATGTCATACTTTTTTTTTGACCCCCGCAGGGTCTGAAACTGGTCGGTGCCGTCATTGAAAAATAAGTATGAGGTGAGTAAGCCGTAAAATAATTAATTAGGTTTTTGTTATTTAATAAATCACCTTATCGACCTGTACAAGTAAATCTCACGTTTCCACTTTTAAGGTCAAAATCCTTGAAAGGCCATTATCGTGTTAGTGTTACCTAGCTGTTGATATTTTAACATGTCGTGAATACTGTTCAAACTTTAAATGCTTTTAACTTATATTAATAAACTCGACCTGTTAGCATGTCGCTCATTTTGACCTCATAATGTATCCTTAAACAATCATCACCATCATCATCATCATCAACATCATCATCATCACCATCATAATGATGTTGATACTAAGGATTAGTATACAAATAAAATAATAATATGTTATTAATTGATTTTATATGATTTGAAATATTTATTTGACCGCAGTAGAAAATAGAAAAATAAAATATGTTTTGCAGCAAGTTTTTTCTTTTTAAAAATTATTGATTACTAGCTGTTCGTCGCGACTTTGTTCACGTGAAACTAAAAAATAGTAACAGATGTAACCTATGTTATTATTTTTGAAATCGGCTCAGTTGTTTTTAATTTATTTCAATACGTACAAAAATTCAAAAATACAAATCTTTCCTCTTTATAACATTAGTATAGGTATTACTTTATTGTTTTATATTAACAATGTAGATCTGCTTTTAACACAGCAGTGAAAGTATAAATTACTTTTATTGAATGTTATTTATTCATTTCGCAAGTCAGGGGACATTTATCATTACCAGCCCCATTCGGAGTCATGACACGTCGCCTGTCGTAACAAAATCAATTGTCTCGTAATTGTGTAAGTCAGTGAAAGCGTTTAAAGGTCCTCGAGATATAAAAAAAAGTGTTTCGAACGACTCCCTTTACGTTACCTAAGACGTCCAAAGGAAACATCTAGAGGTGGTCAGTTGCTGTAGTTTCTTAATTTCCCGAGGGAGGGCGTCTTGTCCGTCGACAAATCGAAATGCTTGTGTGTTATGTCAGCGCCGCGCCGTCGCCGTTGCCAGGATCGCGTTACTTTTGTAAACAACATTAATACGGGAGCTGCTGTCATATGCTGACGTCATCTAATACGAACATGTTTGCTATCGCGAACAATACTACGGAGAAAATATCAGCGTCTTTCCTATTATGTTTGTTGCACAGATTTGGCTTGGATTTAGATAAATAAATAAGATGTTAACCTCGTTCTCAATGACGATTTATGTTTGGCAATAGCTTTCTCCAACTTTTGTTCGTAAACAGAGTAATAATGCTATCAGATAATGTAAATAAAAGGAACAGAGTCAATGCGGCGTAAGCTCTAAGATTCTCAGTTGTTAATACAAGATTAGATGTTTACTTTTTATTTACACATTCGGTGTGTTACGTAAAATGAAACGGATAAATGACTTTGTTTTGTTCAATATAATGTAGATATTATTACAATTTTTACATTACTTTTACTCCTTAATAGTCCTTTGTATGTTTAACAACGGCAATTATACTTTTATGCATAAAATTTATATTATAATTCATTAAAAATGTAAGTTAAAATTGCATACTCTGTGTTTAAAATTTCGATTTAAACAATGTAGTTTTTTTAAAAAAACATAAAAGCTCGAACGATATAGTAAACGAGATGAGATTTCGCATATAAATATGATCATGAAATTTGAATACGAATGGATTTGATAAAATCAGAGGAGAAATTTAATAAAGCTTTCGTATTTCAGTTTTAAGAGTTAGTTACTGCCAATTGTACATGAACACGTGTCGTGCTGAGCCGAAACCCGTTATCGGGAACTCTCAAAGGATTTAATTTCCTGTCGGTGAAATGAGAATCGATTAGTTCGATTTCCGACGGACTCCGGCGTTGAGGGGGTCGATAGTTTCCGATGGCTGGAGCCGAATTTAATAAGACATGTGAGTTAATTTAACTGGGATACAGGTCTTCCTTCCAGGATTAAATTGACATCGGAATTTAAAAAAGAGAAAAGTTTTGCGATCAGATAAATAGTTATCAGTACTTAAATTTTTATCAGAAGGATGGTAAGAGGCGTATACATAGGGGAAATATATATGGCTTCACTTCCCATTTTCGGTAATATTTACAAAAAAAAGAGATATACATTTTGTAAGTTTTTTTTATTTGGTACTCGAAAAATTGATCCTGGAGAATGGTTTTTTATTCTTAACAGGTTTCAAGTTCCAGGTTATATGTGATGTTTTTAAATTATTGTTAAATATACAATGGAAAAAAAGAAAGTAGTCAACTGAAAATTATTGTGTCATATGACCATAGTCAGCGTAGGTAAAAAGAATAATGAAATAGTTGCAAATATAGTTGTTTATTTGTGTACCGAAATTACCTCTTCCAAGTAAAATTACAGCCAATAAAAATGTTCAACATGCAACAATTGTCAGTGACCTTTTTGATAGTATCTTTGCGTATGAAGAAATAGTTTGAAATAGTACAAAATTATTCTTAAGTGTATTAACAAAGAAACCGGTTTCTTTTTTAAATAAGATGAAGGAAGAGATAAGTATGCAAAAAAAGAAGTACAAACTGCTCCCAAAGAAGGAAAAGTCATGTAATGTGAACCAGAAGCTAGTTATATAAGCGAGTATGTAGGACCGGTTTGTTTGATCCGTACAAGTACTTGACCAAGTTGACCTGTCGCCATGATAAGACTAGAAAGTGGTCGAGTAAGATATTACTATAACTGTCATTGTATACTGAAGACACCTATAACTTTAGGGACAACTTCCTAGTACATTTGTTATTAATACTTAATCAGACGGACTTTATGCTTACTGTTAACCTTTTTTAAGATTTAGGGCCTGTCCCACCACTGGCTGATAGAGCTTAAAAATTACGTCACTGTCAGGTAAGGGAACAAAATGCGATATTTCCGTCGCACATTTTACACGTTGGATTGTTATCAGACAATTTACAATTTGATGGGACATGACCTTGGATAAATAATATTTATTGGTCTGTGATATTGCAAAGTAATAGTTAGTTCATTTGTTTGTTAAAGTTGATGGTGGTCATTACAGGTGATGTTTTCTACTCGTTTTAATAAGGAGGAAAATTAAAGAAAATCACAAGTTAAAAACTTATTTAATTTATTCAGAAACATCGTGTAACGAACCTGTTAATAAAACATTAGCATAGAATAAATGTCTCGAAATGAAAATGTTGACTTACCAAATGGCGGGCCCTCGATTTTCCTGCAACAACACAAAGGTGAAAACTTTTAATTAAAATCTTTGAATAAGTTTAGTTTTCATCAAGAGAAGGAAAGTCTCGGTGTCTCATCTTCGTAATAAATATTGTTTAGATATTTGACTTTAAGAGATACAATTCAGAGCTTATATCTACTATTTTCGTCTCTTGTAAATCCTGTCTTTTTAACATTGTATTTAAAAGGACTTGTAACTGTTAGTAGATGAGATGAAGGCAGAATTCAACAAACTGTATAGCACCTTACTCAAGATTTAATTATCATTTTTTTAAATAATTATTTTGGGGATGCGAGGATTTAGAACGCCATCAACTTTAAGGCAGTTTCCGGAGCATGGAAAAGGTTAATAATTAATTAGATCCGGGCCATAAGGTGCGAACTGATAAGGGAGAGCGTGTCTTTGAATAACGTATGAGTGATGTAAATGATTTATGGATTTGTCGTAAACTTTAACAAATGCCGCTTTGATGGAGGTAATGTTAAATTGAATCATATTATTTTATGTGTACTAATTTTTCTTACTATGTATTTTTTTATATTAGCGTATTAATGTTTTTTAGAATAACCGACTCGAAGGACCATTAAGAGGCTTTTGGTAGTCTATAAATTGTTTCACTAAACAATCGAATTACAAAAAAATGTTATATATCTCGAACATTAATATGGAAAGATACTTCTAAATGTTTAAATGTCGATGTTTATAGTTTCCGATGATAAATTCAGATAATAAATAATAAAAAAACAACACATTATACTGAGAAATGATACAGATGACTCGCTTTACAACAAAAGGATTTGAATCTTCATTGTGCGTGTGGTTTAGGTTTACACTGGTTTGGTTAAGACTAAGAAATAATAAAATTTTATAATAAGCTTTAAATTCACTTTTGCGTCCACAGTTTTGTAATCTATTAACCAACATAATGAATATTTTATTCGAAATTGTTATTAAAGTGGCAATTCGATGAGAAACTTACATAAGCCGATGTCGGAAATTTATGCGTCGAGTCAGAGGTTACGGAGAGAGTGGTTTACGGTCACAGCGACCGCTTTTGTCATGTTAAGAGGTCGTCAGATAAGACATTTGTTTTTATTAAAAAAAACTTACGTAGCTATTTACACATTAAGGTTTTACATTTTAGTGGTAAAAATAGAGGCGGCATTTTGAGAAAATGGACGTTTTATGTAACTCTTAATGTTCATTAAACTAAGACTATTTATTTGAAAACAGGCTTAGCTGAGAATGAAATGGGTTTTCCATATTTGGAAGCAACTGTTTATTTAGATTATATCATTGACAACTAATTAAAAGAATTATTTTAATAAACAAAAAAAAAACTATTGTCATAATTTTGACAGCTGTATTAATTTGAGAGTTGGTAACGATAGCCAACTTTGGGGTGCTAATTAAACTTGTTTCATTCAGTGAATCCGAGAATGAGTTTTGAAAATTAATCAGCTCGGTTTATTCAAGAAAAAGGAAACTTCTAAACGAGGGACTTCGTTGGAATTAAATTCGATTCTGTTTGATAAGTCAGCCGGTTTGATTAGCATATTACAAGGCGGGATGAAAACGAACTTCTCACCTGGCGTCAGCAGATCAGTGAATACTAGAAAATTTGCAACTTTTGCTGATTGGAACTGAGTCAGCGGTTCTGTTATTATACCGTAAATTTACTTTGATGAACTTGAATCTAATATTAAAAGCATAGCTGAACTTTCTTTGATGTTATTTTTATTTTTTTAGTCCTATTCTAAATTTTATTCTACGAAGATATAAGTGTTACAATGAAGTACTATCGAAATATGTAATGTGTAATGCTAGTCATTATTATAATATGTACTCGTATGTTGAAAGCTATGTATGTAAGAGTCATGTCGTGACATATCGCAAGCTTTTCGTGGTAGCGCACAGTGCAACGAAAAAAGTTTTGCAACTTTTATGACTGAGAGAGTACACAGAGAAAAATTTATGACACTTTTTATAAAATAAATTCAACGGTCTTGTATACGACATGTTAAACGAGCAATAAAAATATTAGTCCTTAGTTTGTCTGTGTTTTATATGTAAAATCAATTTAATTTTGAATCAGAGTATGAAAATAACAATACTGCACATTATTGTGTTTCTAAATTGTCTTGTTTTATTATAAATACGTGAAATAAAAATAAAAATTCCAATGGATACGCACCTTTAAAACCTAAGTGCAAAATCACGTTATCAAACGCACTTTTCTTTACCCAGCATCAAAATTAATAAATGAACTTTCTATTAAAATGTTCGTTATTCTATTAACCACCCCCTAAGAAATTAGTACCATTTCTCATTTAATTAAATCCGAGGGTTGAAATTTTATATTCAATCTGTTATTGTCAAAGTAATTCCTTGAAAACTTTAGATTTAGTTTCAAAAGGCAGAATTGAATAGAGCATTGAAGGAATAGGAATCCACTTTGGAGATTTTAATGAGAAATTCGTATCCAATGCTTTGCTAATATTGAGAGAGGATAACGATCGGCGTCAATCTATTCTCCGTCTGAAAGTTTTAACTGTTTAAACGTAATTCCCCCGGCAACAACTTATTTGTCTGTGTGTCAGGCCAAAATTAAAGCGTAATGTCTCCAAGTTCGGCCATTTTGAAGTTCGGACGGTGCTGCAGATTGAAATTATTACCTGGTCGCCGGCTTTTGGACGGACTTCTACCTAAACATTAAAACTCCGCGATTTATTTTGGCGACCGGCTGTCGCTGGCAATTATAGCAAAGCTTTATCGTAAGCTCAAAACTGTAACATTCGCTTAGTAATCTATATTAATATAATAAAGCGTAAACACACACTTCTTTGTTGCCTAAGATGTCAGCAATTAAAGTATATTTTTGAATAATTGTTTTCTTTCAATAAAAAGCCCTACACTTACGTCACGCTTTAGGTTATATATTTACACGCCATTAAACTTAGGAGGTAAACATTTTGGATAAAAACCCTAATGTTGGAAAGAGACCATAAGTTGCTGCCAACATCAAGGAAGCAATATTGCCAAGTTTTGTCATGTCATGTCATTTTGATATTCGCTACTGATAATTTGACATGTGTAAACAATAAAATAAAATTTTTATACGGATGAAGACGCACGGGAACAGTTACTTTAGTAATATTTGAGTACCTTTAATTTGTATACGTCTGTAACACTACGGAAGACATTTGTTATTGTGCGATTTAATTTTTCTTAATCCACTAACGTCAAAGACCTTCCTACATCACATTCATAAAAAGGTTGATCTGATGTCATGCTTAAAGATCAAGACGAGGAAGCTTGGCAGTGTGTCACGATTGCTTAAATAAAGATATAACTTAACAGTTAGCCTGCGTGACGCGACCGCACGCCGCGTGTCTCTTAGGACAGGCTTTTTATGTTTTAATAAATAACTTTGACATATACCGGTCAATAGGCTTTTAAGTTTTCCTTGTACAGATCAAGGGTATTGAATGCACTTAAGTGAGATATGACATTTAAATTTTTAAAAATAAATATCTTAACTTTAACAAAATAGAAGCTACTCAAATGTATTTTCATTGATGTTTTCTCATCACAACAGAATATCTCACAGTTTTTTTTTAAATAATGATTGATGTAGGTTATCGTGACTTCTCATACATGTATTCTTTTTTGTTATGTAACTTATTTATAAACTTTTATATAAATTCGTAGTGGAAGCTCATTTCTTAGTCAATTACATAGTATGACAGATAAGGAAATGAATATGTTATATGAGAAGTGATGTTACCTCTCAAATGACTTTTTGATTAGATCGAAAAATAAAAGTAACTATACATTTCGATGTAATGGAATCTGCAAAAAAAATATTTAAAACGTTAGTTACTTTTTATACTTGTCACATTTTATTAATCGAAGGTTTGTAAACATTATATGTTGTAGCTTATTTGTTGTAGTTACCAAAAACAGATACACGAGTAAGACACCTGATATCTGATATATTAAAGAGTTACAGATTCCGCTTTAACGTTACATATAAGTATAGAGACACCTGTCTATTTAGATTTAAGTAACACGACATTTACTCACATCTTGATATCTACCAGGAAACATGATTGAGATGAATGTTATCTCCATCTTTGCTACATACAGAACACGCACGACAATGATTCGCGAAAGCGGACGAACTTGTTCAGCCGCGACGGAGAGAGCGTGCCGACTAGAGAAATATCAAGTAAAATACTAATGGGTTTTTGTTGTATAATTATTATTTATGAGGATTGTAATTTAATATAACTTTGAAATTACAGTTTTCGCGTCCGTTGAAAAGTAAAGAAAGTACTCAAATGATATGAACATTAGAGATTATTTAATTATGTGTTCAAGACTGTAGCATGCTGTTATGATTTAATTTTCACCTTATTAGGATTGACTTAGTTATCTTGACTGACTTGCTCGTTCTATCGTTATAGTATGTATTTAAATTTTTAATTTCTAGTACACTTGATTTTTATAACAATTACTAGCTATTACCGTGCGGCTTTGTCCGCATAAAATTATAAAAAGCTTTATTTTATTGTTAAATTGCAAATGTCAAAATGACATGGCATGATGACAAACTATGGCAATCTTGATTTTCCTTGATGTTGGCAACAACTTATGGTCTCTTTCCTGCATTAGGGCTTTTTTCCCAAAATATTTACCCCTAATTTTAACAGCGTGAAAATATATAGCCTAAAGCGTAACGTAAGTGTAGGGCTTTTTATTAAAAAATGAGTTATTAAGAAATATGTTGTAATCGCTGACATCTTAGGCAACAAAGAAGTGTGTGTTTACGCTTTATTATAATAGTATAGATTAACGTAACAATAAAAATGACAGTTTAATAACATTATTAACTAAATAAGATGAAGCATTTTACGTATTTTTTAGTTATTTAATGCGTTTCAGGTATATTTTATTTACACATGAGACATTTGTGGCTTGAATATGAAAATAACATTTTTATAGGCACATTAATGTTAGAGATATAAAACTTTTGAATGTGTCGTGCAAATGTTTATGATTGTTACCATATATTTGGGTATTTTATATTGCAATAACAAACTCTCATCTCGAAAAGAAAAATATATTCAGAGAAATATAAACTGCAAGTTGTTCTTATGATTTTGATTATGGTAATAAAAGGGCAAGCAATTTTCTTTATACACTTTGAATTAGATATTAAATAAAAACCTTTTATTGTAGAGTTTAATTTATTTTACGAGTATTAAAAAAAGGATTTTGTGATAACAAAATATCATAATACTATTAGATTACCAATAAATCCAATGTTGTAGAAAAATTTAATTGTTAAACTTAGAATTAAGTAAAAAAGTTGAACATAATGACAACTATGCGCTTGCGCAATCCGCGCGCGTTGAACTCTATTGTATGAACAAAAGCAAAATCGAAATGGATTTTGAATCATTTAACTTAAAAGTGCTTAAAATGAGATTATACTTGTTACTTTATTTTAAAAAAAATTTATATACAAATAGGTATTTAAATAGTAAATTATACCATTTTAATTATTATCGTTCTATTTAGCTTAGTACTTTTCTAGTCGTCACTAATGAAAGTTCGAAGAGTTTACGTATTTGCCTTATGGTGTTGAATTTATATTTGTTTGGAAGTAATTAACACGCAAAATTAGTTCGTTAATATGTTCGGTCATTATTTTAAAACCATTTGAATCGAAATATCTAACAATCTTACAAATGTTATAAATGTAAAAGTTTAGACGGATGTTTGTTTGAGTTTGTAACCTAAACGGCTGAACGGATCTCGATGAAATTCGGCATAGATGTAGACACATAGGATGCTTACTTTTGCTTTTTAATTCCACGCGGACGGAGTCGCGGGCGAAAGCTATTGTATTCATAAAAGAATATAGTCATAAAACATTACATAACATGGGAATTACCCATACTATGTTAAAACTTATCATAATAATACGTAATTATCGACAAATGGATTAAATATTACTTCTTTATTTTGAGAAAGTATTGTTAATTTAATGGGCAATGGATTATCGATTACCCTTCTTGTGGCTTAATTATTGATGAGGTCAACAGTTTTTGAAGATGGCAATTCAACGGAAAATTGAGAATTATAGTTGCGTAAGTGTCAAAGTGATTTGCATCACAATTAAGTGGTCAACGCAACAAAATTATATAACACCTCGGAAAATAACGATTTTAATATAAATGGTTTTCTTTGTGATTGTAATAAAGCTATAAAATTTATAATAAAACAGCTGTAATGGTTTATGTTTGAGTTAGTCATTACAAATTCTTAGCCGATATAACTTCTATAAGAAAAAAAATAAGTGTCACATTTTTATTTTCCACTGATTACAAACATACATATAAGACTATATAAATAATCATACTAATATTGGATGTATGTTTGTTAGAATTTGTAGCGTAAACAGCTGTACGGATTTCGATGAAATTTGGTATAGAAGTAGAGGATAGTCTGAAAGAACACATAGGCTATTCATTTTTTTAATCCATGCGGCCAGAGTCGCGGGCGAAACTAGTTGATTTATAATAAATAGACTTAAGTAATAGAAGATTAAAGTTAGTTATATTTTAATTTTGAATTAAAATAATACTTCTGTTTAAGGAAACTGCTAATGTTTAATAACTCATATATGAGCATCTTGCAGACAAGAGGTTTGTTTAAATAAGTGGCTTGTTTACGTTGTGGTCCCAGTTTTAATCAAGTCGGTTAGGCATCTCATGCAGTGGAGGGTTTGTCCGGACATCTAGTGTACTTTAAACTTGCTTGATTAAGTCCCAGGGCACGGCTGGCTTGGACATCGCGATTCCCAACTTGCTGTTGTTATTTAAGATATGTTTTCTAAAACTTCGGCTTGTTGATTTATCTTTAAGAAAAATCTACTGTTTCAATAATGTTATATAAGATTTCTTGTGAATCATTTATTCAAAGTTTATTCCATTTAAAAATTAATTTTTATAATCCATATAATTGATTGTTTCTGAAGACTTTATTGCGTTTTATATAACACATTTTCCTTGTTCCAATAACATTTGCGTTGTTTACATTCTTTGTTAGTTTATAAATAACATAGATTTTTATTGTTGGTAATCATAGTTTTACTGCTGTAATGACTTCTTCCTTTATCGGTATAACTGACCTAGATTAATGTAGGTCAGTGATATCAGTCACTTAAGGTGTTCGATGTGACTATATTAAAACATATTTACATTGAAATAGAAATACCATATTTATTTAAACAAAACACTAATGATATCCGCTTATTATGCACCTTGAAAACGTTCTTATATTGTATGTTACAAAATGTATGTATTCGTATCTTACTTCTTACTAATATAACAAATGCGTTTACATAGATAGATGGATGGATGTTTGTAATGTATCTTATGAAGGCTTATCGGATATTGACGAAATTCAGCACAGTTGTAGGATATAGTATTGAACGTAAAGGTCCTTTTTAAATTCACGGCAGATAAAATAGCTGACATAAGCTAGTTGTAAAAAATTTCGTTGACAGCCAAGTTAACTTCGGTTAACCGAATTCAATTAATTTTTGTTTAATTACAAAAATTAGAAATTAACGTAAGTACTTACTTAATGCTGCTTGTGATGATATTCCTTCTAGGTTTTATAAAGTCTTAGATGCCTCTATTTTATTTAATTGTTTGTATTTATTTTGGTTTCATTTTATAAATTGCCAATAAATTTCTTGTTTATATAAGATTTAGTATACAATCGAAACTCAATATTGGCGCGTACAATATTTAATATTCATTATAAAAGACGAAGGGTCGATTTATTTTAGAGGAAACCTGTAAGTTTCTAAGCAGTTATTTACTGGGCGGCCTTCGAGTCGCCTTGTTATTAAAATTAGAGCAAATTGAATATCAGACCTTGGTTACATGCAAAACGAGTTGGCGGATTCGCGAAAATTCTTACAACAAAATATTAGTGAAACAAAAGAAGTAATTATAGTTTTAAATAAGCTTAAAAGAACAGTAACTTGAATGTAATTTTATATTTAAGTGTAATGTAAAAATTGTCAAACTTAAGTCATGTTTAGTTATTTATGTAAAATATTAGCGTATATTTGTTAATTTACATGACTTGTACCATTCCAACTACGCCCAACGTTTCTGCTAAGAAATAGTTTACTATAATGGTCGAATGACGGGATTTGAACTTTTAAGGTGATTGGAAATCCGTATCTTTGTACATAAGGCTAGTGGCGCTTCAAATATCATAGAGTTAAGAATTATTAGTCTTTATTACAACGTATTTGGGTTACGCCAATCGAATATTATGACCACAGATTAAAATAAATTGTATCATTTAAATAATATTAATCATTAATATGTAACTTCTGGATTTCGTAACAATATTGTTTCCGCCTCTTCACTGTGATTATGTAAAATTCAAGACGAGATACAAGATATTGAGATAAGAGAGGAAAGTTAATTAAAGAATCGCAACTTTGTTATGAATAACAAGATTAAGATTCAAAACACATGACGTTTATTGTCAACTCTAGTTTTTTAATTTTACAGAAAATTATATTAAATCTATATACTAGTGTTATAAAGAGGAAAGATTTGTATTTTTGTATCTATTGAAATAATCCAAAAACTTCTAGGCCGATTTTAAAACTTCTTTTACCGTTAGAAAGATAATCTGTCTGTTAGTAACATAAAGTTTTTTATTACTTTTTAATTTCACGCGGATAAAGTTGCCAGCGACAACTATTGTAAAATAAAAGAGAAATACTTAAATTTTAACAACTACCAATAGATACTAGAATCCAATAAAATGTCGATTTATTACAGTTTTAATCTAGAAAATATATTATTATGAAATAACACCGTAAAAGCAATGTTGGACGTCGCTTTCATTGGAAAGTCTCGGCCGGAACTGTTGGCCGACAGACTGCTGCGAGTCGCGGTCATAATTCACGGCTCTCCAGTTTTTACGACAAAATTGCATCTTCCATACGTTTCTTATGACAGTTGGCAAGACGCTACAATAATTATCCGTATTACAATTGAATAAGGTATATTTTATGACTGTTTATTACTTATTTCTTGTTTTATATTGTTAGCGTAATTTTTCCTTTGTGATTATTGATTACAGGTTTTTATATTAGTGTATATAATTTTTCCGATCATGAATAAATTAGTTAGGTGACCTAAATAGAATAAAATTATAACAGGTTCAAGTCCCAATTCCTAGTAGTTTATTTAATTTTTCCTAGGTTCGTGTCACAGTTATAGTTATATTTTATCCTGAGGTCGGAAAATGAGTAGTTTTTCCCTCTTTTGTACATCGTTGTCCATCCGAAGTTTTAGCAGAGTAGAGTTTTTATTACATTCTATTGCATTTACGATGCAATATAGTATTTTATAGCTTAACTCGCTGCTGATGTGTTAGCACTTTATTTGAATATCAATAGATGTTTATGACCACCTCGCGCTGCATTTTAATGATCAATGAAACTTGAACTATGGAGTTAAGCATCCAGAAACAAATGCTATCAACTTTATTGCTTTTTCATTTTAGTGAAGTTTAAATTTTACATTATTTTTAAATAAGAGAGGTCATTTTTTCATTCTTAGTATACTAGTACTCTTGAAAAACTTGTATAAAATTCGTTCATCTTGTTTAAAAGTTATCGCCGAGATGCCTCGTGCTTTTCGAAGTAAAAACAAAAGTGCACGCTGGCCGGCCAAGCCGAACTCCGTAAGTAATGGAATGGACGGGAAGAACCGACGCGGTACAACACTGAAGTAATCTCAACTAAGATTAAGTCTCCAAGTTAAAGTATCGACTGTTCCAAGTGCATTATTTTGTATTCTCAACTTCCTATCGCTTCGCGACTTAAGTTTACTAAACTTATTTTTGTTAAACAACGATGGAGTGTTGTTCTAATTTGTGACTCTTTACGACCGTTTTTTAAAGTTTTATAAATAGTGTGGTAAAGTAAGTTGGTTCGATTTTTTTTTCGTGTAAATATACAAGCTATCTGTTTAGCGTGATTTATGTTTTAGTAACTTACGTAGTACCAATTTAATTATATTCAGGCTTCACCCGCGTGGAATTATAAAAAAAATGTTTTACTGTTTACATTTGTGAACTGTCAAAATTCAAAAGCATAAATGACATCCCTGCTTCCTTTATGTTGGCAGCTTGTAGTTTATGGTCCCTTTCCCACATGAAGGATTTTTTCAATTTATTTATCCCTCAAGTTTAACAGCGTAGAAATATATAGCCTAAAGCGTGTCGGCAGTGTATGGCTGTTTATTAAATAAGGAATTATTCCAAAATAAACTGTGATTGCTAAAATTCTACGACACGAAGTAGTGTGTGTTTACGCTTTATTATATTAATATAGATTGTACGCGATGCGATGGAATAATATTATCTCTTTAAATTAAATGTTACTTGCTAGTACAAAACTATAAAGCAATTTTAAATTATTATCGAAGCACTGCAAATAATTTATGGATTGCTATGTAAATAAAAAGATTGATATAAATCAGTACAACCAGAAACACCGGTTTTTGTGTAACATACGAGTACCGTAAGATCTTTGTTGAAGATGTTCTGATGTTTTCTTGTAATTTTTTTATTCGAGTGCATTTTTGTGGGTCAGTGACGTTTGCTGACTGTAGATAAACATTGTGAGTAACAAACTTGTTTGTAGATTCCTTGATCTTGACATAGATTTAGCATAAATAAATCCTTCTGCACAAAACTTGTTTCGAGCTTGTTCTTTTGCAATTAAGTGTACATATTGACGTTTGAAGTACACTATACAGTATGTATGTAAAGTTTCTATGAATATCATAAAAGATATAAGATGTGTGTGTTGAGATTTACTTGTGCTAGTGGCCTAGATGTGACAAATTCAAGAATTTCAAGCCAGAATAAATTTTATTTATAGTTAACAATATGCATGCCCCTCAAGTACCTATTTTATACAAGTTTTAAGTGGTCAAGTTAAGTAATTATTTTCTTACTTTTCGTGTACAAAATGTATGCGATATTAATTAATAAAAGTATTTATGTATTTGAAAACAACATAATTAAAAGTTTGATTAAATAATTTGGGGTGACGTTAACCAACTACCAAAACCGAATATTTTCAGATACTTCTGCTGATTAAAGTAAGTAAAATTGTAAATATGCAGATAAATAAACAGTAAAGTTAAATGCGTATTTTGTTACCAATAATGTAAATTCTAAATATTAAATAATGAATCTTCGAAAGTTAAAATTTATCTGTGCATAACTTATTTGCATATGATCAAACCCTTGTAGAATTAATGACGTCGTATTCGCACGAATGAAACATTATCAGAAACCGGTGTTTTTAAATAATTACTTAGTTGTATTACTCAACATTTAAATACGCATTGATGGTTATTACTAAGATTATTTGCCTACGAGCGGAAATTATCTGCACAAAGCTTTTTATAGGTTCAGACTTAAGGTAACTTGAATTTTCAACTTGAACAGCTATTTCTATGATATAATACTTAAATTTATGTGTCATTAATGATTGTATTTTTAAATGTAAATAATTAGCGAATTAATTAATTACTTGTAAATATGTAGTGTCTTAAAAAAGTAACAGATTACACACAATAGAATTTCAGTTGTTAAATAATTTTCACTAAACGTTTGTTTTTCATAATATAGTTAATTCAAAAGATATTTTAATAGAGTAATAAATGCCATAAAAGATTAGTAATCGCCGAAAAATATAAACGTCCTTGTTTTATAACTACTGTTGCCTACGATTAAAAAATTAGCGAATTATGTTATTAAGTTTTACAAGGCTAAAAAAAAATGTTGCGTAGAGTACTTATAAATTACCTTATAATGACTAAAATAATTAAAACTGATGGAAAATTTAAAGATGTTATCTGAAATGAATAGCCATGTTACTATCCAAGGTTTTGCCGACTAAGTAAAGTCAAGTGCGGTAGAGATATATCCGTTAACTTGACCGACATATAACCAAGTTTCTTCTTTAAGTCCAAACAAAGTAGCTTATAGCTTTTAATAGAGAAAAATATGTCCGGTATCTTGTTTATCCTAGCTCTTTATGGGCAAATGAAGTCATATTTGCGGTAAGGATTTTATCGGATTAAAATTTCCACACCTTTAATGGTCGATTTTTATAAGCGTTGGAAGTGATTGGAATTCAATCGTTTTTACTTAAGGTGATATTAGTAAAGGAGACTTACCAAAGGATCTATTTATTAATGCAAATCTTGTTTAGTTTATTTTAATTAATGTTATTAATAAATAGATGTTTATTTAGTATCCTTGAGTTTTGTAGAGTACAACTTTTTCTTTGGTACTGTGTAAACATTGTGAAGTTTTACTTGGTA
Source organism: Papilio polytes (assembly GCF_000836215.1). Lineage (NCBI taxonomy): Eukaryota > Metazoa > Arthropoda > Insecta > Lepidoptera > Papilionidae > Papilio > Papilio polytes. The sequence continues at coordinate 7,240,467 of NW_013525157.1, forward strand.
ATTTCTTTTTTAAATTCTTTTGTACATACTCATGAGTTTATTCAGCACAGGTTAAGAATGTCGCGGGAGGAGCGCTGAACCTTGTTATGGGGGCATTGACTCTTCACCGAGCGGTCACTTTCGACGGTATCGGAAGTTTTGAGAATTGTAACTTATTATAACCTTTTTCCTTTATGGGAAGTTTGTACAATACTTATTATTTAACTAAGAATTTCAATACCTTTCTTTTTGAAACTTAACTTTATAATGCTATGTTGCAGTTTCCATTTATTTAATTAATTGTTACCCAATGATTCATTAGTATCAGCTTGACCTAAGTTTCAAAGGAGTAAAACTCAAGTTACATAGTTCGGAAACGCATTTCATGAAGATATCGAACCAAAAATCTAACGAATGGTTAAACGTAGCTAGGAAACCGATCATTAGTCATTTACATGTCGCAGTCGTTTGTGTAAAAGGGTACAAAAAATCCGCATTAAAGTTTATTATTTTAATAAGATTCTGGTTTAGAACAAACAACAATGTAAATGAATTTTTTATTGCACAATTTTTTCTTTTAGACGCAATTGCAATCCAACTTGATCTTCGAATATTGGGTATTGGTTATGGCGTGATATTAAATAAAAATAAATAAAAAAAAACTCTTTATCGGACAAAAAAAAAATTTACAAAATTCATTGGGGCACTGTTTCCTAAACTAATTATAACAACCGTGTTTCAGGAGACAGGACTTAATAATAACAGACTTATACTTTGTTTTACTTTACTTTTAATACTAAAGTCTAGGAAACAATACGGAATATATGTTTTAACTTAGCAAAAGAATGAAATTACACGGATTTTGTATTTAAATTAAATATTAAATAACTAGGCTATATTCTTATCATTTGTCCATAAATGTAGCACGAACGGAGTTATGTTTACTGTCAGGGCAAAAAAAGTCCAAAAGAAATGTTGGAATGCAGAACGAATGAGGCAGTTTTTGTATGTAACCTCGAGGTTGTGATCTCCTTTACATAACTAGAATTGTACATTAGTCATTCGATGCACAAGAACCGACAGAAATGAGAATAAAACAATTCGTATGAATAGTAATAAACCGGACGCGTGCACATAACACATTTATATGTAATACTGCACAGAGGTTTTGTAAACAAAGTATGTGTTTTATTTATTTAATTATAGTGCACACTTTAATGTCTGCAGTAATTTATGAGAATAAATAATAGACTGTGACAAAAAAATAAGACAGTTAACGAGCTTTATATTATTTTTTAACTAAAGGAACTAATTAAATTAGGAATTGTGCATAATTTCCAGCTATGCTTAATAGGTTTAATTTATTTTATGGTAAATTGTTGTAAATAAACCTAACTATAACCTATCCCGCTCGAAGGACCAATGAATAAATGTAAACTAGTACTATTGTGATTTTTATGACTTTTTTATTTAATTACAGTGCTCACATTTCACGTTCTTATTTTCTTGTCACATCTTGCAATTGTTTTACACCTCAAATCGTACTTTACTTTTTATTACATTCTTAATTCTTCTTTGTCGGTGACTTGTCGGACTCCAAATAGACAATATAGACTGACCAACCGATATTGTTCAAGCTTGTAAGATAATACCAGATTTGTTAATTTCTCAGTTGAATAAGCGTTTGCGATAATAATTATTGAATAAACAGTGGAGACACTTGCCTATCGAAGCGAAAAGTTGTTTTGTTTGACATTTCAATATTTTCTTGTTAACGAGAATGTTAATTGTAAAGGATTTATTGATATCTAATATTAATACATTTATTTGATTTGTTTATTGACATTTTAGGGCAGGAAAAATTATGCTGTAATAAAGCAAGGGAAATAATCAAAAATTACACATATTAGATCGATGTCATGTAATTAATTAGATATTTTAAAATCAACGTTTTTATAAAATAATTAACGAAAAGTAATACGTCTTGTTTTCCTGTTGAATAAAATTACTTTATCTCATTTTTTAATACATGCAACCTAAATAGTTAATTTAAACTGCAGTAGTTAAGATTGAAAATAACAATGAGTACGTTGACCGACTTATTACGCATTTTAGCAAGTTAATGATCAGTTACGACAGTGCGGTTATCAGATATTCCACGGAGCCATCCGTAGTTAATCTCTTTTGTCGGGCATAACGACGAAACGAGTTACTATTACGTGTGACTTTCGCTTCGCAGAACGATCAACGCAGATTCATTGGGTCGTTTCTGATCTATTGAGTCGTGGTGTTGTGTATAATTAGTTGCGTCAGAGTACCGCTACGTGCTTGTGCCTTACCGGGACTGCGGCGTCGCGTCGCGTGCGCTGAATATCTTATAGCGTATCGCTTTCACGACTCTTACAGTACTATTCAAAGTTTACATTCGTTCGTGATGTAAAACGAGAGTAAATGTACTATAAAATTAAAATAACTTAAATGATTGGGTTAAATATGAGAGAGGTATCGGATAGACGTAAAGGCAAAGGGCTGGGAATATCCTTGAGCTTTCTAGGTGTGGCCGCATATGACAGCAATCGGCGCAGTCCTTCGTTCGTAGCTAATATCGAGCAGTTGTAAATTTTGAATCTTATTATACCTTGGAGCGTCAGGCTTTTTTGTAGCTGTATCTAATGTCGAAGAATGCATCTATTCGCGCTGGTTATATATTTTATGTTATTTATAACAAGAAGTCCGTTACGATAGTTAAGGATGTGTACTGAAAGTTTAGGAAATATTTTTTTTTATTTTGTTAAAGCATGTTATATTATGTTTGATATTGTATATGTGATCAATAAAATCGCAAATTCAAGCTTGAAATTTAAAAAAAATGATATAACAAATAACTCATTACTTCTTTGAGTGTAAAAAAACTTTAAAAAAACCTTGATAGAACCAAAATATTCCGTGTGAGAAAAATGCATAACTATAAATCCAAGTGCAGTTTAAAGTATATTTCTCGATATAACCATGAAGTGTAATAGTTTGCAAAATTAACTTTTAACGAAGGAGGACGATAAAATTTGCACACGTATATAAACGGCTTATAAATCCGGTCAAAAAGCAATTTTTAAAACAATTGGATAATTTCCAATGCATTTATAATAGTAGTTAACTTTTATTGCACATTGTTAAATTTGATAGAGTAACCGAATACATGTAATTGAATTTTAATTACTATCTATATTTTTTGCGAGAAACATATGCATTACATCGATAAATGTTTATTGTCCTGTGTTTTTTATCAATTATTTCTCAAGTACCAATATCCGGTACTAACGCATTTATACTGACAACTTGCTTTTGTCTACGACCTCGTGTGACGGAATGAAAAAAGATATAACAAGCCTATCTATCCTTCTAGACTTTGTCCTACATCTGTGACCAATTTCGTCTAAATCCGTTTAATCATTCTGGAGATACCTTCTAACAATTATTCATTCATCCTATTTATAACATTAACATGATTATATCATTCGAAATATTAGTTACAAACTAACAAAATGAAATCTGTATCCATTAAAAAATAGCAAAATGTTATAAAAAAAAGTTTATTCACGAGTCCGTTCAAAAACTTATCACTGACATCATGAGCTGTTTTTGTTAAAGTTTTTGCTAACCAAAAGAAGATCTAAAGGGCGTTACATAATCTATACCATCCGTTAAATCCAATTAAAAACCCGCTTATCCACTGCGTCTATTAGATCAGAGCGTATTTATAAAAATGATAACATTGTAAAAACAAATAAAAGATACCAAAACGATGTTTTTTGTTCACGGTTCGATGATAATTATTTTTTCAAATTAAATGACTAGTTTCCTAGTGTTTGCTTGCGCAATATGTTTAAAATTTTTGCTTCCGACTGTACCATTCAGTGAGAGTAATTCTCAATTTTCTAGGTCACGTTGAACGCACCTCCGAGTTCAATCGGCGTGGGATATTTTTGTTGTACGAGAGAAAACTGCGACCGACATCCCATTATGTTTCGTTTGAAATTCGCAACGGTCACGTGCGGTGATTATTATAGGATTAATTTAACTATTAATGCAATAGACGTTTTTATTTTATTTTTAAATTGAGAAAAACTGTCAAAAGATAAGAGAATATTTTATTAATGTTGTTGGCATTTTTTGTCATATGTTTAAAATAAATAATAACCAATACATTTCGATCCTATCAGAACGTATGATCATAACAAATTCCAGCTCGAAATAATGACCATTAATAGAAAAAATATTTATCCCACTAGGAAGACAGAGTATATTTTTACTCAGTCTAAAAAATATCGATATTTTAAGGGAATTCTGCAGCATTAGTTACTAAATAATTCACGAAGTTACGAAGCGATAATAGTTTTCCGACCGGTATGGCCTAACGATGTTACATATTTTTCGCGGTCCGTGGCGGTGTTTCGAAATCGAAGGCAAAAAAATTCATCGACCACCAATTGTTACAAGCTCATGCTAATTTGAATTCAACTCCATACTTGTGAAACGGTTCGGTTTACCTGAACTGTTTCGAAACATCGTCTTGATTGACTTTTGGTGTTTTTGTATCAATTTCTCGAAATATCTGCAATGGTTACTACAAACGGAGGCTGTGTGTAATTCTAATAAAAACGAATTCGTCATTACACAGACCATAACCTCTAATTTACTGTGTTAAAAACCATACAAAGTGTTTAAAATATTTTTAACAAATGTATTATTTTTAAACAAAAAAATTAAATTGTAAAAAATGAAATATTGTAATTAAAGTATTAGGAATATTTTTTAAATCATTAAAAAATTAATGAACTGATTACTTATTAATTATTCAATTTTTTTTAATAATTTTTACTATTAAAAAACCAAAAAATAATTAATGCAATTTTTATATAAATCTCACTAATTTCTAATAAAAAATAAGGTCAATTTGTATACCTTGTTTTTTAAATAAAAAATATACGTAACATTTTTTTGGTAACGTTCAAAAAATCTTTATATCTTTGAATTAAATTCTGTTAAGCTTCTTAATTTTGTTTTTCGTTTTTTTTCCTTAACTGCACATTTAATCAAAATACGCACATAAGTACCATCCCTGTACATTATACATATCAATCATTAGATGTATATGAAATTATGAATTAACTATGTATTAAATTACTCACCTGTTACTCTAAGATAACAACACAAACACAATTAGTCAATGTTTCGTTCACAGTTCACAAATGGAGCATTGTTCGTCGCCGCGTATCGTTTGACGGAGGTTCTAAGTTCGTTGTCGGCCAGTGTCGTTCTTACACTGAGCGAATCGACGGAAGACTTGTGTCTTGTGCGTGCTTGCGCTCGCGCACGCTCACCTAAAAGTAAAATCGAAACCGTTTGCCGCGTAAATCGTACAGATATTACAACCCTACACAATACCTCACTATATTAAGGTTAAGGATAGTGCGGTAATATTAGAGATAGTTTTTTTTAATCGATTAGACATAGCGTGCGTATATTGCGTATGGAAATGTTAATTAAGTCTTTGGTAAGCAACAATTGGAGCGTGTGAGTATCCTGTAGATGGTAAAATAATTAACATGTTTAGTGCTAACGAAGTCACGCCTTTAGTTATGTGAGATAGAATAAATGTAACAGATTTTAATTATATTTTAGATAGTAAATAAAAATACATTTATTGGTAAGTTGAAATATTTATTAAAAAATTATAACAAGTAATTTGTAATCTCCATCTGAAATAAAAAAATAAAACAGAAATACAACAATATTTGTAGATTCTATGCAATGTGTTTTGAAATAGACCTAAGCTTTTTTAACTCTTTGCACATAATTCGATGGAAAATTAAACAATGCTATCCTAGAATTGTTATTGCCGCTACGTGTTTCTTACTTTAAGTTGAGTAACACAAGAAATAAGCATTACACACTGTCTTGGGAAACGACACATTATAATATATCACCGAGTTTATTATTATTAAGTGCTTTGCAGTAATACTCTATGGCAGTAAAAACTTACTACATTCGTATTACGATTTGCGTAAATTGTGAACCATTAGTGTACTTTAGGTGAATATGAACATTTTTTTTCCTAAGATACGTCTTAACTGTGCAGTGGAAAATAAGAACTAAGTACAATGTAGTTAGTTTTCGTAACAACTTGTTCGTAGTTTGCAGATGTTCTGAGATGTGTTTGTAGCGACAACAAAGGTTATTGTGGAATGTTCAGTGAATACAGCCTTATTAAATACTAACTTCAAGGAATACGGGGCCTTTGTAAGGTCTAGCGAGTGTCACGGTAAATGCTATTATCTATAAGGAGGAAGTTTTGTGATCGTATAAATTATGTATTTACTTGTCGATCGTGATTTTATTTTTATACACTAAGAAAAGTTTATTTTTATAAAGCGGTAATAAATGAACTTTGATTAATATTTCTATTATCTTATGATATTATTTGCTTCGATGAGGGTTACCACTTAAGTGTCAAAATAATCTCTGATAAAAGTGGTTTTAGACAGATCTTTTAGCCCTGTTATTTTATTTTACTTACAAGTAGGTACATTGTTTTTATTTTTTTTTTTTACTTTTAAAAATTACAACGTATCAAATGTGCATTAATAATAGAGTTTATTTTTCCAACTTTTAAAATCCCAAATAAAAATCAATTTCTTATCAACAATACTTAGGATTAGCATGTCAATAAAATGTTGAGCGAATAGTTTTATGATAAAAAATGATTTTTCATTCGTTTTGTTTTATTTTTATTTTAACCCTATTTTGTCTTATTTTCTTAAACATGCAGCTGAGAACTAAATACACAAAATAAATGCTAAAGTTTAAGCTTCACAAAACTTTTAAAACAAAATACACCGAACGCCGTGTTCCTTAAAATATTGCGGTGCAGTGCAAAAATATTTGGACGCAAAATGAAAATGCATGAAGAATTTGGAATATTTTATTCGACTAGGTTTTGGCACTGAGCGAGATGTCAATGGATCGTTGGCTCCAGGTTCTATTGCCAAGATTGAAGATGAACAGTCATCTCTAACTTAAAAATTGTTTGGAAGTTAATTAAATTAAAAAGTGCCACAGTAGTAATGTTAACATATCACTGCGTACTGTAAACTTTTATTGGTTTATTGTGTTTACCTACATTCGTAACTATTGCTGCATATAATTTATCGATAATTTTCTTTTTATATACTATAGAAATAAATGGACGAATTATTATTATATCAGATAAAGTTTTACTTTACTTTACGTTTTACTCTAATAAAATATATGAAGTAAAAAGGTACTAGGTACTAACCTCTATATCTTCATAGTATACTAGCTTTCGCTCGTGACTCCGTCCGCATGGATTTGAAAAAACAAAAATCGATAGCCTTTCCTTCTTGGTTGTTTTATATCTATGCCGAATTTTATCAAGGTCCGTTAAACTATTTAGGTGGTAAACTCTTCAAACATCCATACATCTAAAATTTTGCATTTATAATATTAGTGTAGTAAGATATGAAAAATGACCATCAAATAATTCAAACTTTTTCCCACTAACTTATACTCATTTTTTGGTTACTAAATGAAGAAAGTTTGACAGTTGGTATTCCGTGATCGTTTCGCGTGTCATCAAACGGTTTCATGGCGTCAACGTCGTTGTCACCAAGCAGTTAATGCCAAGTGGAATAAAGTTCGCCAAACATTTTAGGTGGGAGCGAACTTTGTTCACGCAAATGAACTTTAATTGATACACCCTTCACTTGTTCTGAGTTCTACTTTTCGCAGTAAATGAGGCACATTTATTGTGTAGGGGAGACAGGTTAGAGCATTTTAGACGTTATAAAACCTTACACTTTACAAGTAACAGTGAAATCTCTCTGTCGTTCGAGAAATTCGAACCAGTAGTACCAGTAAGTAATGATACCCCAAAACCTATAGGATCAATACATAATTGTACAATGTAAATACGATAGTGTATTTATTTTAAAGTAAATGTTAACTTAAGAAGCCTTTAAGTATCGCTAACATGCATTTGAACAATTTAATTTCACTGGCTTTCACCCGCTATTCCGTCCGCGTGGAATTAAATAAAAGTAGCCTATGTGTTCTTCCAGACTATCCTCTACGTCTGTGCTAACTTTCATCGAGATCTGTTCAGCAGTTTAGACTACAAACTCTAACAAACATCCCTCCATCCAAATTTTCACATCATACTAATATTATAAATACGAAAGTGTAGATGGATGGATGAATGGATGAATGGATGGATAGATGGATGTTTGTTAGAGTTTGTAGCCTAAACGGCTGAACAGATTTCGATGAAATTTGGTATAGATGTAGAAGATAGTCTGGAAGAACACATAGGATACTCACTTTTGTTTTTTTTAATTCCACGCGGACGGAGTCGCGGGCGACAGCTAGTTTATAATATTAGTAAGATCGAAAAACAAATTGTTAATGGAACATTTGTTTATCTTGTTGGATTGGACAGATTGAGAGCTTTTATCGTAAGCGTCCTACTTTAGCTGTGGCTTTGTTACAAGTAATATGGTAATAAGCATTCACAATTGAATCAATTGTGATTGCTTAATATGTGGTTTACCGAATTATATGTGAAGCATATAATATCAGACCGCAGACTTCGTTAAGTTATTCTTTGTCAAATTTAGATACTTCAAGCGTATATGACTAAGTATCTAAAGACGTGCAACTTTGTCATTTTCAAGTTACAACTTAAGCTTAGGCTATTGTTCACGTATCATTAACTTCTGACTATGTTTATGAGATGTTACAAGATGGTTGTCATATTTTATGCATTCGTGTAGGTTTGAAGTGGCATTCTGCTCGGTCTAGTTATACTAACATGCCGCATGATTGAACCCGACCCCAATATGAGAGAAGTTTGGCTCTAAACAATCACCATAACTAAGATCAAAATTAAAACGTAGTTTAACTAACACAAAGTCCTTAAATAGTCACTAAAGTAACCGTTTTAGTCCACTTTTTTAAAGAAACAATTCTAAAAATAGTACAAACAATTTTTTGGCAATTTTTAGCAATTGTTTGGCAAACCAAGTAAAGAAATTTCTTATTAGAATAATTTGCTCTCATAACATTAATAAATCAATACTAAATCTTAATAATATTGCCAAAGTTTAGAACGATTGATAGATGTATGTTTGTTAGAGTTTGTAGCTTAAAACTGCTGACTGGATTTCGATGAAATTTGGCATAGATGTAGAGGATAGTATGAAAGAACACACAGGCTATTCATATTTTTTTCAACGCGAACGAGGTTGTGGGCGAAAGCTAGTGTAAAATATGTGTTGTATAACAGTTGACAATCTCTTATTCGTTTATACTAATATTACAAAGAGGAAAGATTTGTATTTTTGTATGTATAGAAATAACTCAAAAAATACCTGGCCGATTTTAAAAATTATTTCACCGATACGAAGGTAATTTATCTGTGAGTGATATAGGCCATATTTTTTTAATAAAACGCGTACGAAGTCGCGAGCAACAGTTATTAATGAATAACATTAAAGTTAAGTAACCACTTTAGTAATAGTTATGTCCGTGACTTCTAAAGTAATAAATGTATTCACAGAAAGTCCTTTGATGTTGATCGAAGCAGTCTACGTAAAATATAGTAGTTAAGTTCACGATCCAGTAGTGACCGATATAACTCTCTATCAACGACAAGCAAAACGACTGACCTGAGTTACTTCGCAAACGATTTATTGTCTCAAACGGTCACATTGACTTAAGTAATGGATTTTGCATTAACTCCAAATAGTAGCTGGAATTTAGACGGGACATTGAAATGTTGCTAGGTATGTGTTTGGTCTATAAATTTAATAGGGTCTTATATACGAATAACATAAGGTCAATTTTATTCAAATTGAACTACGTTATTTTTAATATAACACCGTAAATAAAAAAAAGTAAAACTTTAACAATTTTGTAAAATTCATTATAACGGATTCTAAAATTTACGATGGCAAAAGAAGTTTTGGTTGTTTCAGATTTAAGAAATGCATCTAGTTTTAACTACATTTTACTAGATTTCTCATTTCTTTCTTTACTAAACAGGTAAAGTTAAATATAGCCATTTTCAAAAGTTACTTATTTTGTCATTACTTAGCGATTCATTACTTAGATCGACCTAGGCTTCAAGGGAGTAAAATTCAAGTTACGTAATTTGAAAACGTATTTCATTATTTTATCGAAATAAAATAATTTATCGATTGTTTTTCACTAAAAATACTAACGAATGGTTAAATGTAGCTAAGAAATCGGCCCTAAAAGGTTTAAAGTTATAATGAATATTAATAGATGTATGTATACGAATAAACGTATTGGACTCATTTATTAAAACGTTATTACTTATGGCAATCTATTCTTGTTCAGTGCACAGATGATGCGGTCATGGTAATCAGGTTCTTATGGTTCATAATATCAACCTTCCATAAGCCTTTACCTTCAACTTCTTTTACTTGAATTAATAATAAGCATTATGGGAAAAGAAACTTCTAGAGTAATTTAAGGTAACTAGTTTCTCTAATGTTATTTCCATACATCTTTTAACAAAATACGTCTACTCTTACTTGATGTAGATTTACTAAGAGAAACTCTCACTAAAGGTGTCCCTTAGTGACTACATAACGTCTGTGGGTGCGGCAGTAATTATGACAATCATTAATCTTGGTTTTAATAAATCTGACAAATGGTTTTTAAGTCACACATTTTTAATTTTTATTTAGTTTTTCATGGAGAAAAAGAACTTTATTATCATTTCTGCACAGATGCCAAATATATATTTTTTTATCTACAACGCAAACGGGTAATAACTTAAGTTAAATAGAATTTAATGATCCATCGTCAAGGAAAATTGAAATTATAGTCAACTGACCTCTATTAATAATCCTTATGTCATAACATTATTCAATAATTCCAGGTGTTTAGATTTACTTAATTGGTTGTAACCTTGAAGAGTCTTCTAAGTCAAATATAAGAAAGTTTATTTTTTCAAAAGTTGAAATGAATTTATGACTACATAAAGTGTTTTAGAAAATTAACTACATCATTGTCTAAACTACAAGATATTATAAACTTTAAACTAAGCAACTTTATCTAATCCTTAACTCTCCAGGTAAATGTTAAAACTTTTACCGTTAAGGCATCGTAAGCATCGTGTAATAAAATATACATATCATACTAATATTATAAATCCGAAAGTTTAGATGGATAGATGGATGTTTGTTAGAGTTTGTAGCCTAAACGACTAAACTGATTTCGATGGAATTTGGTATAGATGTAGAGGGTAGTCTGGCAGAACACAGGGTACTCACTTTTGTTTAGTCAACAAAAGGTTGATCATTCTTATCATTCCTGACCACTACTTTGAGTATTTAAATTTGAATTTGTAAGGTCTGTCAGCGCTCACGAAGTGTTTAAGATTCGTTAACTTTAGGCCTTAAATGTGGCGGTAAAATTGTAAAATTTTCCCAACGAATATCGAAACAGCAATAGCCACAGGGTCAATAAGTCGTATTAGTATGTTGTAATAGTACGTGACGTGGTTAACAGTAATAGATCCGTGTACATACATGATACACATTTTAATTCTGTATAGTTGACAAAGAACTGTAAATGTTGCGTAAGTTCAAGGAAACTGGCATCTCAAATAGTGTTTTGCATTCTATACTGATACCCGTCAGATATGGAAGCATGAAGGTACATAAGGAACCGACCCTCCACAGGGACAAGGGAAGGAGAGCAATGGTTCTTTACTTTTTGATTCGAAATAATGTATACCTACATTCATAGATAGAGGAAGACTGAAGAAAGTATGCATGGGTTGTATGAAAGAGGATATGGTTAAGAAGGAAGTGGTTTCAGATATGACGACTCATAGAAATGTTTGGAAGATTAGCACATACTGTGCCGATCCTCCGTAGGGATAAGGGCAAGTTAAAGATGTATCCCTATATTCATACCGAATGACAAGCGTCTCTAGCCGATGATTTAAATATATCTGTGGCGAGCAGCTATCTTTAATATGGTGTTATACGAAGTAGTCCTATATTTATTTCACCTTTTTCACTCGTATACCAAAGTGAGTATTTAGATAATTATTAAAAAAAAACGAGCAATTGGTTAATCATCAACAACAAAAGTAATAACTAATCGTCTATTTCAAACAGTACAAACACAACTGTAGTGTTAAAACAAATTAAAAAAGAGTTACAAAGCTATCAACATGCTTGTTTGGTCATAAAGCACCCTCATTCGTCGCTGCGAACTAAAACATTGCCAATTTACAGCTGCACTCCTGATGTTCCCATTGTTTGTACAATATTTGATTAATGTTTGCCCTTTATGAACGTAGATTGTACTGCATTGCGGTTTGTAAATCTACATTAGCTACGATGTGGTTATTCGGGAATAGTGCAATTTGATAATTGGCTTACACTAAGTTGATTAAAAGATTTGATTCTTTTACCTACGAGTATATGTATTGTTTGGATGATTTGTGGCTGTATTTTAACTTCCTAAAGTCAAATGAAATTATGTATATGTCGCAATCAGAAGAAGAAAACAATTTGAATTTAAGTCATAATTAGAAAACGAGCGCCGCCAAGCGACTTTTGTGAGAACTTAGATTATTCTGAAACTAGGGATCGTTGCGAGAACATTGTTTGAACGTTATGAGCTTGGTAGATCGATGATATCCTGACTGAGGAGTATTGTAAATGTGTCCTTGGAATCCGGCTTTACCCATGGCCGTCCACATGTGATCTCGAGTAGTAGTAATACTGATATCGTACTAGCTCTAGCCGACATATATAATAATAGAGTTCTTAGATATTAGTGTTAAAATGGGTACTAAAAGTATACTTTCTCGTATATTTTAATGGAATCGCAATAATATTTTACATTTATTGTGTAGTTAAGATAGGACATGATTAGACGATACCAGCTCAGTCGCAATTAAAATAATACAGTTCAATAAGCTCTAAATTTCGTAATGTATCACTTAGTGTAATGATTAATTTTACTTGTCTTAGATATTTTTTTTATCCCAAGAAGTTCAAAACATTAGGAAGCCAGTTTGTAAATGTTGTAACATAATGTAACAGTGTAAATAAACGAAATGCTACATTTTTAAATAAGGTTGCTAACAATGCCTTTGGATTGCAAAAAGTTGAATAATTATATGAAAGTGTTACAATTTGAAATCGTTTACTTTTTCATTGAGTAAACAAATACATTTCTATTATGTTCACAGTATACAAATATACAATCGATTATGAGGTGAAAAAACTCTTGCCGTTTAATCAAACTTTATAAAATCGACACGCTTGTTACAATTAAAAAATATAAATGTATGTTACAATTACACGAGAGTAATAATCAATTTATGAAAGGTTTCTTAACGTATGAAATTATGCAAAAAGCGTTACGATTTCTCTTGTTTTGTATTTTACTTATATCTTTCAAAATGTAATCTTGTTCTCATGGACTGGTATACTCTGTTAGAACAATATTTTATGTTTTTGGAGTCATAAATAGTTAAGAATGTGGTTTTCTATAACCTTTGTCTTTTAGTATTTTTAAAGGCATGTCAAAGAAACGCTAGTTTGGTTTCTTTTATTATACTAAGGCTGATTTTTAAGTAGAGTCATACGTTATGTATATATTATTCCCGTATAGGTTCTTCTTTCTAAATATAGTTTTGAAAGTTGAATTTTAATAAATGTACTTATTCATTATTCATCTTCGTCTATTTCTAGTTCAGTGGAACGGACAAGCTTTTCGCATATAGGGAGATATAAATATGTTTTCGTTTTAACGAACATATTAGCATCTAAATTAGGATCCATCAGCAACGAAATACACATTTTGCAACATTCGTAAAAGGATAGGTAGACACGAAAATTAGTTAGTTTGGTGATCAAGTTAGTTACATAATTAAAATAAGATGTCAACTTAATTCCGATGAATAATAAATCATTTGCCTACTATTTTTGTTCAGGTTTTGGTAAACATTAATTAAAAATGCATCATTTTCTAACTGGAGTTTTTTTTATCAAAATACTTTTTTTATGCAAATTAAAAGTAATTCAGTTCAGTATATTCAATAAATCCTATTAAACTACCACTTTTCTAATAACTATTGGGATAATAAATCTGGTTAACTTGAAACGATAAAAAATATACTATCGAAAATTCGCTGTATTTTTATTTGGGTCTACATAGAGTTGTTTTGGATACTGGCTTGCTTATCACAGCGTGATATTGGAAATTTGATAGGATCTAACTACCTGCGCCCTCTGTTGTAATAAATCAGTTATCAATTCAATTTATTTTTAGGATCTGTAATAGTTTATTTTAAAACTACGGATATTAAAAATATTCAAAAAAATTATGTTCTATGTTAATTTACATCTTTTAACAAATTGTGAATTGATATTAAATCAGTTTTATTAAATTATTTAACATTTTGATACAGTAAAATTAAGAACATGATATCCAAAACATTTACATTTGACTAGCTGTTATAATAAAGCGTAAACACACCTTCTTTGTTGCCTAAAACGTCAGCAATTACAGCATATTTTTGAATAGCTCTATTTTTAATAAAAAGCCCTAGAAACATACGTCACGCTTTAGGCTATATATTTTCACGCGATTAAACTTAGGCGGTAAATATTTTGGATAAATACCCCAATGTGGAAAAAAGACCATAAGTTGCTGCCAACTTCAAGGAAAAAAGATTGCCATAGTAAGGTAATTGGTATTTTGATATTTGCAATTGAGAATTTGATAAATGTAAATAATAAAATGAAATTTTCATAATTTCATGCGGTTGAAGCCGCACGGGAGCAGCTAGTTTAATAATGAAATACCTTAGAATATGTTTATTGTTTTTTTTGAATACAATCTTTTAGTTCCTTATCTGGATTTTGTCCTTTAAAATAAGGAAAACACGTGTTTTATCATATTTATGCAGAAGTAAGGTTTTAAAAGCCTTTTAAATCGTCGACATGTTTTAATGTTGTTAATTCGATAACATACAACTATGTGATTAACTTTTCGTGACTTAAATATAAAGTCGAATTATTTACGGACTATTTCGTATTAATTTTTTAAATTTTTAATTGATTGTATTTCAACAATCAACTTAGAATAGCATTCTAATCGTAGATCGGATTGTTTTAATCAATATTTTATGAGACTGTAAGTATTTTTATTCTAATTAGTCGCAGAATTCAATGATTTTTTAACTAAAACATTTTACATATTTCAACACTATGTATGTTTAATACTTAACACTCAGTTTTTTTTATACAAATCAATAATTATTCGTTATTAAGTCAATAAAATCATCGATACGAACTTCAAATCTCTGAATGAAAATTCTTTATAATTATTTACAGCTTTGTAAAAAGTAAATACTGTACCAATATCGAAATTCAATTTTACTACCAAGAAGCAATAAAGCTAACGCAATATATCGTGACCTATGGAAATGTACCCAAAGAGCCAAAATTAAAAAAAAAATTAAAACCCAAACCCTGTTATAAGTTCTCTTATTCATATCTAAATTACTGTGCCGTGATAACTTTGAGCTTATAAAGAAATATGTTATCAAAATATGCATAAACAGGCCAAAAGCTACCCGAATTAAGTCATGGTTTTGTTACGACAAGGTGACGGGATCACACGAATGACTCCGGCCCGTTGGAACTACATTACCATAAGTTGCCCATCGCTATTGCGAGAATATTCAAATTAAGCTTTTTCTTTGACACATTTTGGGTTACCTTAAATGATTTATGCTAACTTTATTCCAGACATAATTTACTAAAAGGCACTCGTAATTTAATAATGTTTATATACAAGACACTTATTTATATTAATGCGGTGTGCCTATAATATCGATCCATTATTCCTTTTGGTATAACTTTATAACTGGTTGAAACGGTCCCTGTCCGACTTAGGAGGTATTTTCCATATTATTACGTTTTATTTGTACCATCAAATTATTCCCGTATTGTTATATTTACAATGTGGTAGTGTGGAAGAGCACATCGGTGGAGGTAGATCTAGAAAGTGATGGATGGATTGCATAAAAGGTGACATGATGAAAAAGGGAGTGATGAGAGATGACGTATGAGAGTTATTTGGAAGACAGAAACCTGTTGCGCCGACTCTACAGGAGTCATATAAGGAAGATGATGATTATTATATTTACAATGTAAAGTTTTCTTAAGCTACACACGTTAAGTTTTAACTAAACAGTACTGTACAGTTTAACTGATAGTTTATAATGTTGCTTATTACAGTTTTTACTGTACAGTTTGTGAGCATTAAAACTAACGCGTTTTATTCCGTTTTAAGTTGTTTTGTCAAATAAAACTTTAATAACAATCGCCCACATATAACAATTATGACATAACTAATTGAATCATTGCAATTATATAGTAAACTTTGAAAGAGCGTTGGCCTTAACCTACCACGACATCGAAATAATGCGGAAGGACATCGTTATAATTTGCCACACAAAATGTCGATTGAATCTCGTCGATCTATTCAAACATTTTATTTTTTCTTTTGTACGAATGTTATTTAATAAAACGGTCACTCGACATTGAATCTTTCAAATCAATAATTGACGTCTGATTATCATTTGAAGTTTGAAATAAACTTTCAAATAACAATCAAAATACTAATAGCAAGTGAAATAAGCTTTTAACTTTACAATCTTAGTAGAAACGAGAAACATAAATCATTACATATTAAGCCCACATTTTAATGCCTGATCTGATCTTTACGAATGGATAGGTGCATGCTAAGGTATGACAGCTTTTGCTTCCGGCTTTTGTTGATGTTCCAACCGAATTTATTGTTGTTATTAACAGTTAACTCTATCTCTATTATAATTTCGAATTCTTGCCACCACGACCAATTGCTACCATCAGTGTCAAAATAGCTAAAATAGACACAAAATACCATGTTTTAACGGCTGTCTATTTATAGAGGTCAGTGGTTGTTGCTATCATAATTGCTACAAATACAGGGAAAGTACTTAAAATTACTTCTAATATAGTTTTTATCACAAATGTCAACAATTAAACTTCGCTTAAGCTATGTTTTCTAGTCGTAATTATCTTAGGCAAATATTTTAACAAAAGACAAAATATTTAGAGATGATTTTAGAGAGATTTTGAGTACAGTTATTAAAAAAAATTATTGCGTATGTACTTTTTTTTAATAACTAATAGCTTGTCGATACGATTATCCCAAGTAGTTAAATGAAGCCAAAAATTAAGGTTCACAAAACCTCGTGTGCCGACCCCGCGTGAGTGCAATCAGGCTATAACATCAGACAGTAACAAGCTAAAAAAATTGTACATATATACGATAATATAAACTTTATGTTCCATTCTGATACCAAACATAACCTAAAAACTATCGATATCTAGTATATCTTAAAAGATTTTTAGTGTAATATTGTTACCATATGTGGTTAAATATGAAATGAGTTCGGAAATAAAATTAGATTTTGTTCTAGCCAGATGGCGGTCCACTTAGCCAAAACTTAAAAGCAGTTACTTTGTCAGCGGTATATGATGCAGACTGTAAGAAGGTTTTCTCGTACATCAGCCCTCAAATGATATGTGCCGGAGTGTCTGAAGATGGAAAAGGGTCTTGTGGGGTATGTTAATATATTCTTATAGTATTAATACCGAGGAACAATTGTTAGTTTGTCCCGATTTCCAAGAGAACTAGATACTATTTCACAGATTGCTTAAAAGTGTTTTTAAAGTTAGCATAGATGGTCAATATTTATGACTCTTCAAATCTCTCAATATCTTGGATGTTTTAGTTTTAGCAGTAAGATATCAGGCAGGTAAATTTATAAAAAAAAAATCGTATAAAAAAAAATTCTTCCTATCGTCATAGAATAAAGAACATAAAAGCCCTTGAAATGTGTTTAATCGAGTGATTTTCGTACAGGGTGATTCCGGTGGTCCAATAATAGTGACGGAGACTAAAGAGCAAATGGGCATCACGTCCTTCGGTTTTAGCTGCGCTAAAGCAAACGTTCCGGGCGTTTACACCTACCTCTGTGAACCGAGTAATCAGAAATGGCTGAAAGAAATGGAATGCGCATAAATAATATATCATTTTTGGTCTTTATTTGTTGCGCAGAACTAAGACAATGCAGAAAAAAACCACTTCCATTTACTAAAAGTCTTTCTTTGGTAATGATAGTTTGGAAAATTTTGTTATTTTTTTTGTAATTCAGGGAAAAAACTATATGAAAAATTTGCGCAACAAATAATTATGGATTCTTTCTTTCTTTCATTTCACTTATTGTGTGCTATTAATGAATTTGTTTGTGCATTTTTGTTGTAAAATAGACACTGTTTGCTAATAAATATATATTTACACTGTGTGAATTAAATTATTTTTTCCATTTACCAAATGAAATGAGCCAAGTACGACTTAAACCTTATTTACATAACTTAAAATGTCACAATTGAGCATACGAGATAACAATACTCTGACTGAAATTGTCTGTTAAAAAACAGAAATGATGTTTTGTTACAGTTAATAGTTTACAAGTAACTAGTTTTTCTGATACTGAAACTGACATCGATAAATATCTTATTTGAAGAAGAATTATTTTTACGTTGTTACATTATTTTAATATTTGAATAACCCAGAAATATTTGTTATCAAGTGTACTTATACTATAGAGATTTGAATTCTTCCGTTCTTACTGAGCTCATATTCTGTTAGAACAAGCAAGGATTTTACAAGACTGTACACATACGGCCGAATATTGAAACGTCATTTAAATATGTACCATCGTTTTAAATAATAAGGCCACCCTAAAACTTCAAATTCCTTTCAAATTTTAATGTCTTTCAGCTCGTAAGCGGCGTTTACGATGCGAAGTATTAAAGATTCGTTTCAATAATCGTCCGATAGTTAGGTTGTATAAAATTTCTTGTCATAGATAAAATAAAGCATTAAAACCTTATCAACGGAACCTTTAAAGTGATATATTTAAACTAAATATCATTATTTGTTCATTTGAAATTAAAACAAAAGAAGACGCAAGTATGATTTTTTTTTTACAATAAGATTCTTTTGTCAGAATCGGGATGAACTTTACAATTCTATCCTGGATGAATAGCTATATTTATTTTGATACTAGTGACCTGCCCCGTCTTTGCCAAGTTTTTGACATACTAACAAGAAAATGCTTATTTACATCACATTAGAAACATCTGAAATTATCAGCATTCTTCTATTGTAATATACATACATATAAACCGTCCTCTTGAATTTTATTAGAAACCTACATCAAAATTCGTTGCGTAGTTTTACAGATCTAAGCATACGTAAAAACAGACAGATAGCGGGAAATGACTTTGTTTTATACCATGCAATGTATTGACGTACGAGTGTCACGTTATAGCCTAACCCGAAATGTAAAAACCCTCGCCATGCGGGAAAATAGGGAACTAATTGGCGTAAGAGCGTCGGTGGCTCAGTAGTTTACGCACTTGACTTTTAATCTACAGGTCTTGGGTTCGAATCTCGCCATGTACCAATGCGATTTTCGATTTCTCGAATTTACGTACATAATTTACTCGACGTTCTAACAGTAAAGGAAAACATCGTGATCAAACCTGCACATATCGGCGAAGAAATTTGAAAATATGTGTGAAGTCAACCAACCCGCAGTTGGCCAGCGTGGTTGACTAAGGCCTAGTCACCCTAACTTAGGGTAGGCTCCGAGCCCCTCGTGGGGACGTACAGTGAGCTGGTGTTGATGATGAATTTGCGTATTCAAGAAGTAAAATAATGTTTAAGGATTAAACGGCTCCAGATTTGGGTTATTCTCGGTTAAATTGTATTAACATGTTTTTGTAAAATAAGTATCATTTGAGAGTTCTGAGATTTTTTAAACAGGACAAAAAGAAATATTCCGAGAAAAAAAATACTTTAAACAACCGGAAAAATTACACTTCTTTTTAAACGCCCTTCTTATCAGTTGTTCCTACAATTATCAAAGATTAGAAATCGTTTAAGACACGTTATCTCTTTCATAATTATCTCAAGCAATGGTTATAGAAAAGGCAGGGTATATAAAGAAAAACATCCATAAGAAAAATAGGCTTCACTCAACAGTACAGAAATGGATCGACTTAATTTATTTCTTGTGGTTCTCTTTTGTTTAGCTGTATCAGGTATGTAAAAATAATAAAAACACAGTATGAAAATTCTACTTGTAGTTCTAATTGAAATAAACAAAAAAGTATTCATAAATTCACCATTTCATATGTAATGTTCGGAAATTTATAAACTGAGAGTATTATTTTACGAGAAACGCATATAAATTAAAAAAAAAAACTTTAAAATAACTTTTTTTCAGACGTGTATTGCAGGCATCCTCGTAAAGTGCACAGGACAAAAGATGGCAGGATAGTCGGCGGCAGTGAGGTCTCCATACAAAACTATCCTTACCAAGCGTATCTATTACTGAAGCAAGCAATTACAGGAGATTACTACCAATGCGGCGGATCTATTGCCACCAAGCAGTGCGTTCTCACCGCGGCCCATTGCATTTCCGGGTATGAAACTGTTATTAATAAACAAATATCACAACTGAATTTACCATAAAATATACCAAGGATAAAAGTATGGAATTACACGATTCGAAACTATTCTTACCATTCAGGCTACACAAAACTACATACCACTACTATTTAATTGTGGTCTGGTGGTCACAACATTCATATAACATAAGCAAAAACATCACCATTTGTCTGTCATTATCAACGTGGCCTAGTCCCTACAGACGGTCGGCACAGTTCGTACTTCTTTTCCAAACATCCATCAGCCGTCATATCTGAATTCACTCCCTTCTTAAGCATATCCACTTTCAAACTTCCTCTAATTTCTTGTCATTGGGGAACACATAAAATACCTTTAGGTTAAGACAAATTATTCTCAACTAGCTTTCGCTGGAGACTCCATCCGGGTGAAATTAAAAAAAAAAAACTAATTAGGCTGTGTATTCTTCCAGACTATGCTACACATCTATGGTAAAATTCTTCGAAATTCCGCCATTTAGGCAGCAAACTCTAACATCCAACATCTAAATTTTCGCATTCGCAATATTAAGATGAATAATCGATATTATTTTGTTGTACAACCTTAACGTGATAGTTATCTGATTCAACGTTTGTTATTTAAAAAAAAAATCTTGTGAGTGCTGTGTACGTGTGTTCTGCTTTTTTGTTTTCTTTTTCTACAATATACACAATTTGGTTGTGAACTTTGAACATGCCATTGGTGTACCTACTCAATAGACAATAAACAAATACTTTTTTATTGTAGCATGGAATCTGTCAACATAAGAGTTGGTAGTACAGAAGCTTCCAGTGGTGGTACAACTTACAACTCCAGAAAACTGATAATGCATCCACAATACAACGCTGCGAATAGTGATTACGATGTAGCTGTGATCAAATTGTCGCGGAATATCGCTATTGATGGTACTAATAGTACTACAGCCACTTTACCGTCTGGGAACTGCACTGTACCTGCTGACACCAACTTGACTGTCACTGGCTGGGGTGATACTAGCGTAAGTGTACACAAAGCATTTATACTTTATCTATTAGTTCAAGGACCAAGAACACATGTATGGCTTATGCATTTGCAGATATAGTGTACATTTAAAAGACGATTATAATTGATAATGCCTTGATTTCATACTTAACGATTATTAGCTGTTGTTGTAATAAATGGAAAAGGCAATTGTAGGGAGAGAAGAGAATCACAAAATATCTTAAATCTCTGAATGATAGTCTAAAACTCATTGCAAGGATATTGAACGTAATCATCAGTAAGAGCACGTGCAGATTTTAGAGCAGGCGCAGTTCTTTGAGTAAACTATCGCCCAACTTTATTATCTCGCTGGATTTCTATGAGCTTATATATATTTGCGCACACTACTCGATTTTTAGTTGTGCAACTTATAGTTCAGTTGGCTACAACAGTTGTGCCATAGTTTAGTCAAAGATCTGCGCCTGTTCTAAAATCCCATTAGCTTTATGATATATTACGCAATGTTATCTCTTTAGGAAAATGGAATGACAAGTGAGAATTTGATGGCAGTGACAATTAAAGCAGTGGCTTACGATGATTGCAAGAAAACCTACAAGACCTTAACTCCTAGGATGTTATGCGCCGGTGTGCCTGAGGGCGGTCGAGATTCATGTCAGGTATACCCCATTACACGTTAAACGAATTGAAGTTAAACAAGAATACATATATTGCTAAGAATCTGTATGTATTTAAAAAAAAGTATATTTCGTTACGGGATATTTTCAAATATTGAAAGGTCTAATCAAGTGCAAAGGTAAGGTGAATTGTGGAATTAAAAAGCAAATGTAAGTAGCCTATATTTCTTCCAGATTATGCTGTACATCTATGACAAATTTCATAGAGATCCGTTCAACTGTTTAGGAGGCGAATTTCAACGAACATTTATCCATCTATCTAAATTTTTGCATTTATGATATTAGTAAGATTTCATAGAGCAATTCGAGTAACTACTTCGCAGATAATTTATAAAGTTTTGTTTTGTTAAACAAAGTCGGCGAGGAATGGAGGTTTAAGAGCGTGCTCACTGCTGAAACTAAACTATCGCACAACTGTTGACTCACGATTTGATTCCTATAAGCTTATATGAATAGGCGCATACCACTCTACTTTTAGTTGTGGAACTAAACAGTTGAATTGGCTGTGAAACAATGGACAATAGCACAAGAGTTTTGCCATAGTTTAGTCAAACGTTTGTGTCCGCTCGAAGAATTTTTTTCTTGTATTTGCAGGGTGATTCTGGTGGCCCATTAGTAAAAACTGGTACCAAAGAGCAAGTGGGTGTGGTATCGTTTGGCAGTGGATGCGCGAGGAAAGGCTATCCTGGAGTATATAGTAACCTTTGTAATCCCAACATCCAGAGATGGATTAGAATGATGGGTTGCGCGTAAATTTATTAATTCATGTATTTATTTGTTGTGTAAATAAAAAAATAAATATGTAAGGATAGACATACAGACGCATATTGTAATACACAGCAAAATAATTCCAGATTTAATAATGTATTGCTACCGATGACAATTTTTGAGCTATTTAAATACTTGACTTGTAAATAAGACACTGTTTACTAATAAATGTATTAAAAACAACTTCTACTCGTTTCAGTTTTGACGATAATACAACAAATGTATCACGGATTTTTTAAAATATTAACAGACTAGGTTTCGCCCGCGACTCCGTCCGCGTTCGAGGTTTAGGCTAAACGCCATCTGCGCTCAGCTACCTTAAGCCCGGTCAATCTGTAAATGTCTCTTCAAGACAAACAGCGGCTATTCTGTCACAAAAAAAATCCGTCCCCGTGAAATTTAAAAATAATACAAAACAGCCTATGTTACTTACAGACAACGTAGCTTTTTAATGGGAAATAATTGAAAACGGCCCATTATTTTTTTGAGTTATTTCATTGAAATCAAACAAAGTTTTCCTTTTTATAATATCAGTTTGGGGGAGCTAAACGTTTACTGTAAAGGTGAAACATAAGACTGTTTACGTTGATTTATATTAAGATTGTAATTGAAATACCATTCAAGATAAAAAAAAAAATCTTTAATGATATCTATATTTGAAAATATACGAATGACATTCAGCTATATTGTATACAACTGTTATTTAAATATTGTCTAAAAAATGGCCTAGTAAATGCACTAATGAGTTCTTATCACATGTGGGTACAATTGTCATTAATTAAGTAATCTTGTAATAACCTGCAATTATCATAGCCGTTGATAATGAATTTAGTATTTAAAAGAACGTATTGAGGCTGAGTGATAGATTTCCAGATGAATGCAGAAATGAAGCCGTTTACGTTTATTTTAGCGGCTTTTTGTGTGCTTGTATCAAGTGAGTATTCTGTACGCATATTTTTACAACTGTTATATTTAAATTCTGTGTTTATAGTATTTATAACTCGTCTCAACCAAAGGCTGGAACCTTCTTAATATTTGGGTAGACTAGGCCATAGTCAACTCTGCTGGCCCAGTGCAGGTTCCTTCACAATGTGTGCACCACGATGTTTTTCTTTACCGTAATAATAAGACCAAGCACTAATTTTTTACCTTCCTTAGATGTAGCGTGTACTTTGCGTGAAGTTCAAACAAATGATGGAAAAATAGTTGGTGGTACTGAAACATCCATACAAAATTATCCTTACCAAGTATATTTGTTGTTGAAACAAACTGGTACTAACAAATACTTTGAATGCGGCGGGTCCATAGCAACACAGTATTGTATCCTAACCGCTGCTCATTGTCTTACTGGGTGAGTATTATATGTATCAACTCTTTTAACTATAGTTATTAGACCAAGACGTCTTTCAATTTCTTCTAAACTACCTAACAACGTACAATATTTAACAGTTCCTATAGACGGCGAATGTATTACATCACTATCATTTGTAAATTACGAACTCAACTAATGTGGGCACATACGTTAGGTTTAGCATGACTGTTTTAACACTTTATTGTAGGTACATTAACTAACGTGTGTTTGTGAATTATTACAGAATGGAATCAGCGACTATAAGAGTTGGTAGTACATATCGTTCAAGTGGCGGCAGCACTTACAGTTCGAGAATGCTGATACAACATCCGAGTTACAACACAACAAACAGCGACTACGATGTGGCAGTTATCAGAGTGTTCAGACGTATTAATATAGATGGTGTGAACAGTTCTTTGGTTTACACACCTAATTATAGTTGTGTTGTACCAGCTGGTACTAACCTGACTATCACTGGATGGGG
Source organism: Papilio polytes (assembly GCF_000836215.1). Classification (NCBI taxonomy): domain Eukaryota; kingdom Metazoa; phylum Arthropoda; class Insecta; order Lepidoptera; family Papilionidae; genus Papilio; species Papilio polytes. Next base: position 7,265,413 of record NW_013525157.1, read on the forward strand.
TGATACTAGTGTTAGTATTTTATTAAACTTAAATGTTAATGATAACATTAAATAACGTTTAAATTTGTAAAGATTACGGTTAGTTTATATTTTTGGTCTAACTTGTTGTCAATGTTGTCAAAAGATTATGCCATTTTAATGTTCCCATGTAAATTACTAAAATTTACTAGTTTTTTTAAGGACAATACCATTATCAAATTTATTTTTAAAGGTCCTCGCTATTGATATAATTCAGGAGCATTTTTTAATTTTACAATGATCCTTCAGGAAGGTGGAACTGACAGCGAAACATTAAGGGTTACAACGGTTAATGCAGTTTCTGATGAAGAGTGTAAGAAAACCTATCCGAATTTAACTCCACGAATGACATGCGCTGGAGTCGCTGAAGGTGGAAGGGATACGTGTCAGGTATGCTTTTGTTATTGATTTAATTTCCTTTAGGCATTACTGAGCGTAAATGTATTGCAGTTACTTATTTGAAGAATTTCTTGAGGAATGTATTTTGACGTCTTTATTTATTTACAGGGTGATTCCGGTGGTCCACTTGTTATAACAGGCACGAGATTTCAATCAGGTATTGTTTCGTATGGCAGTGGATGTGCGAGACCTAACACTCCTGGAGTTTATACCAATGTTTGTAATAGAAGTATTCAAAGATGGATAAATAGAATGGGATGCTCTTGAATTGTTAAATACGCTCAACGTTAATTGTCTTCTTCTCATGATATCGATTTCAAATGTTCACTAACAAATTTTTAACCACATTGTTTTCAATAAATTATGAATAAATTATGTTTAATGGCACTTTGGTTGTTGTTTTGAATTTTTGACTTAAGCAGTAATAAAAAAAAATATTAAAAAAAAACTTTACACGTGCAAATGATACTCAATCTTCAAATCCCGGGCTGCATTTATTCCTTAAGTAAGCTCTTAATATAGGAAATAGTTCAAAACAGTAGTCGATTCGTCGGATTCGAACCCAACACCAAGTGATTGTGTGTATTGTTGGCGCTTTAGTTTAGATTTCTAATTAGCTTAGCATTAAAACGTTTGAATCCTTACTTAAGACTTACTTCCAGAATAAAAAGCGATTGACTATCTGATATTAGTTGATAATTAATTGTTACATACAAAAATATACGTAGATATAGAAATCAAACCCAATTTAAACTATACTATGGTATAATCCGACTGGCCCGGTGCGAGAGGCGCTTTAGTCACCAAATAATGTAAAACATACTTAGACACAGAAAATGATTTATAAAAAATAAAACAAAACAGCTACAATACAACAAATCTTGTAACATTATTGTTATATTGATAGAGTGACGTTGGTGAGGTATCATAATTTAGTTTGACATTAGCCACCGGGTCAAAAATCCTTGTCCGACTATAACTGTAAATTTCGATTACAGTGACACTTGTATTGATATATATTATAAAATACAGACACCGATATCTGTATATAACTTTAAACTGTCGTGGATTTTACAAATATAATGTTCGTAAGATACGGGTTTCTTACCACGATTGGATTGTTTTAGCTCCCGATATTTCAGCACACTTGCATGCGCCATGTTCACGGGTTGACTGAAGTGATGCGGTAGTGTTTTTTTTTCACTAGTAAGTAACCCGTATCTTTCGAACATAACGATATCTGTATTTATATTATACTAATATTGTAAAGAAGGAACATTTGTATTTTTGTATGTATTAAAACAACTCAAAAGCTACTTGGCTGATTTTAAAAAATCTTTCATCATTAAAAAACTACGTAATCAGTAAGTAACATTGGCTAACCCTTTTTATTTATTTTTTAATTCTATTCTATTAATGAAGTCGCGGGCAACAGCTAGTGTAAAAAAACGCAATTATGTGCCAAGGAATAAATAAACTAAGTTGTATGGTTAAAGATGGATGTCGAGTTCGGCAAGAAAGGTGCAGCTTTCTGTTGGTTTTGTCTGAAAATGTGTTAAACCTATCTTGTTGGTCTTTAACCAGTCTATTAACTATCCTAAAACTGATACTGATGCACATTAAAATGTCGTTCATATCAGATAAGTAAATTAAGAGAATTATGTCCTTGTACACTAAAAATCGAAAGGCTAAGGACCTGTCCAACCTCTGGCTGATGAGGCTCAGATAGCTTAAAAAGACGTCACTCTCAGATACGGGAACAAAATCCGATATTCCCATCACATATTTTACACATTGGATTGTTATCAGACAATTTGCAATTTGGTGGGACAGGCCAAAAAATTTAACGTTACATCACTATGATAACAAATAAGTTACATTCGTTTTATTTAATAAACATCTGTAGTTGTTTAAATACAAAAAATTACGGTATTAAAACATCTACTTTTGTTGACTGTCCACCTTGGTAGGTGTTGCAATATTTTTTCTTAAATACTGGCAACTTATAGTGTTTCATTTAATTATAGTTATTGTTAAAATGAACCGTTACATTAAATTTCGCTCTTAAATACAATACGACTATTTGATTAAATTTTAAGATTTTTTTTGTGTAAAATAATAGTTACTTCTTGTTGTAAGTAAAGTGATACCTTTCGTTTTAAAAATAGAGAAAGTGAAAAGTTTTTCTGACAAGCTTCTTGGTATTAAAATAAGCTACTTCTTATTTGATAAAAATAACATTACTTTCAGTTTACTGTCACTTTGATATTTTTAATTAAACCCCATTGCAGGTGTTTTTATTTTTTATTTGGAATGTTTAATAGTTTGTTCAAACGAATCTTTCCGATAATTATTATAACATGGATGACCATGAGGTTATAATGCCGACTAGTATATAGTAACTTTATTTGATTGAAAATGTTTGTTTAATCATTAAATAAGTATGTTTAGTTAGATGTAATAGTCTTCTTATCACATGAGGGTACAATTGTTACCAATTAAGAATCATTTGCAATCTTATTAGAGGCCACTATTACCGTATTTAATGATTGTAGAGAATAACATATTTAAGAGAGTATCATCGAATGGAGTGACAGATTCCACAAAATCAAAGAAATGAATCAACACGTTTTTATTTTATTGGCTCTTCTCTATTTAGCCACCACAGGTAATATATTATAATATTTAGTAATGATATACGCTATTAAATTTTAGTTCAATTTGTAGTACGGAGCTTAGTAAAAATGTCGTCTAACTTGTTTTCCTCTACGATCTTAGTTTTACCAAGTACTTATTAGAATCAAATATCAAATATAAAAATACGAAAATTCTATGTTCACTTTTCTAGTTTTGGCCGAGGTGAGCACGGCACGGCACACTTTTTCTCGAAGCGGTTCAGAGCACTTTTGACACCCCTGTAACTTCGTTGTTGGTAAACATAGTAGGTTGAAATTTTGAACATCATTTATATTTTTTTGTTTACTGTGTATTTTTAGGTGTCATCGGTCGACATTCACCTCGTCGAGTTTACAAAACAAATGACGGTAAAATAGTCGGCGGTACTGAGACGACTATACAGGATTACCCTTACCAAGTGTATCTGGTACTCAAACAAGCGGGTTTAGAAGATTACTACGAGTGTGGAGGCTCCATTGCAACCCAGAGATGTGTTCTCACCGCTGCACATTGTATCACAGGGTACGTATACATACTCTGACTCGAGCTTAGGGTATAACACTAAAATTTCCGAGAAAGTTTCGACAAAATTTGTATGATGTCAGCAAATCCAATACAAATTTTCGTGCTATGTTCCCTGAATCGCGTCACTCAATATCATATTAGAATAATGAACATCATTCAGACCTTTGTGTAGTATTATTGTAGTTATTTTTTTTTATATTATATTATATCATATTGGCGCTTGAAATTTTTTCTATTTTTAATTTTAAAACTAACACATCAAACATTATTAATGTACTTTAACAAGACAAATTAATAGTGATATAAATTACTGTTGGGCGACTAGCAATTATGTACATTAATGTGACACTGACATTGACAAATCAATTTAGGCGCATGCGCAAGGTTAAAGTAGGCAAGTTATTATGATATTGAATCTAATATTTTCACTCAAATTAAACTATATAAATATTTATCCATTCACTATCATTTCGCATTTAATTTACATAGGAAATCGATTAATTCAAATAACAAAGAGCATAACCACCAAATGTAATTGACAATTTCTGACACCGTTATATTTCAATGACACAGAAAATTAATAGAAGTTTTCTTTACGTTAAAATTCTTCAATAATAAAGTTTAGCACACGTGCCTAAAACCTCGTAAAGCCTGCCTGCACTAACCCAAGAATTTCGAGCGCGCGCAAGTTTGACTAAACTATCGCACAACTGTTTTGTCGCGCTTTGATTCCTATGAGATTATATGGAGGTACACTACTCGAGTATTTGTTGTGTAACTAAACAGTTGAATTGGCTGTGTAACAATTGACAATCGCACAATAGTTATGCCGTAGTTTAGTTAAAAATGTGCGCCCGCTCTTACTTTTTTTATTTATTTTTTATTACAGCAAGGAGTCAGTTACAGTTAGGGTTGGCAGTACGTATACAACAAGCGGAGGTACCACGTACACTTCAAGGATGCTTTTTATGCACCCTTTTTATAATTCTACAACATTTGATTACGATATCGCCGTGATTAGATTTTTTAGACGAATAACGATTGATGGGACCAACAGCTCGCTCGCTGATTTACCTAAGAGTAACTGTTCCGTGCCTGTAGGAACCAATCTTACTATAACAGGATGGGGAGATACGAGTGTGAGTATAAATTGAAAATCTCGGCGGTATTTCCAAACCAATACGACTTAGAGTCTTTCAAGAAGCGAGACTATCATTTCCTCAAAGGCCGGCAACGCATCTGTAGTTCCTCTGGTGTTACGGATGTCCATGGACGTCGTTGACCACCTTGGTGTTCACGCCGCTCGTTTGCCCCCTTTTTTTTATAAATAAAAAAAATAGAAAAAGTTTTGAGGTTAACGTTTTAACTTAATATTTAAGCAATTGCGAATATAAATAAGGTATAGTTTGTTGTAATTAATCTACAAGTTTTAAAGAACGGCTTCTACTCTGTCGCGAAGATTAAAAATTCCATAGTATTATTTTTATAGGAAGGAGGACAAGACAGTTCTACTTTAAGAGCGGTTACTATTAAAGCCGTGTCTTTCGATGACTGCAAGAAGAATTATACCTACTTAACTCCTCGAATGACATGCGCCGGAGTTCCTGAAGGTGGCAAGGATACTTGTCAGGTAATAAATTAACCTTGTGATATTGTTTATTAATTTTCACACGAGGACAGAACAGACATTGTAATACTGTGTTGCTTTGAACGATCAAACAGTTGCAGCACTGCTCTGCTTCAGTGTTCGGCTTTCGTGTCAATAAATTTGTGACCCAATGTATATTGCATTTAATAAAGTTTATTTACAGGGTGATTCCGGTGGTCCGTTAGCTAAAACTGGTACAAGATCACAAGTGGGAATTGTGTCCCATGGGTACGGATGTGCTCGACCGAATACACCTGGTGTTTACACAAACTTGTGCAACCCTGATATACAGAATTGGTTAAGGTTAATGAGATGTCTTTAAAACATCTTACCAACAATGGCTTTTTTCTAAACAATTACAGCTTATTTTATTGGTTCTTGCAAATGTTACAGCCATGCCAACATGTCCGTCGTTCATTTATTTTAATTAAATGCAAAACAACCGTAAATAATGTTTTCTGAAGAACTCATTATATTAAACTTCTTGAACACAAAACCGATAAAGACATCATACGTATTACTAGAAACGATTGATCTTTGAAGATGTTTGCATGGCACTGTTTACTAATAAATATTTATGCAACATAAATACTCTTTTATTTCATAAAAAATCAATGAAATACTACTGTACAGTATATCAGGCTTAAAATTGTAAACATATTACGAACTTAAACTATAGTAAATCGACAGACAGCACAAAAATTGCAATTGACAAAATTCCGGTCGTATTCCGAAAGGGATCCCTTAACATTTAAATAAATGGTACCTGCGAACTTCTCTTGTAGGTAGAAACTTTTTTAATTTCGTCGAAAAGAGCCAGGTGCTCCCGTCAGTTTCAATTCTACGGACAGTCTCAGATAGTCTGGGAGTCGGGATAACGCATACCTTATAAAACGTACCACAATCATTTCACTGAAAAGATTCCGTTGATTAGCGAATCCTGAAATTTATTACCGTCTAAATCTTCTTTATTGGACAGCATACTGGACTTTTTAATTCAGGATTGCTATGTGGATAATTTACTACATTACCTTTCAATTATCATGTTAAAAGGTTTAATAAGAGATTATTATCTTCTATACGTATAATAAAATTGGAGTGTCTATTTGTAATATAAAAAAATTCTAGATTTCGGGAAGATGACGTATTTGCGTTGCATTTTTTTTTGTCTGTCTGTCCGTCCACAACCCGCGTTTATTCCGGGTTATATCCGAAACGACTGCATAGATTTCGACCGGACTTTCACTGAAGAGTAGCTGACATAGACGGGCATATTATAGGCTACGTTTTTATCTTAATATTGCATGGACGAAGTCGCGGACAACAGCTATTGACAAAGTTATAGACGGACAACTGACATATGTATACTAAAATATAGCTCTTTCCTCTTTGTAACATTAATATAGATTGTTGCTATGGATTTAGGAAAACAACGATAAATGAAAAAGTAATTAAGCAAGAGATAACTTTTAAGTTAAAGTTAAAAGTTTGTTAGCTTCAATTATATTATTTGCTCCCTTCTCGGGATTATCTTGTTGTTCGTCTGCTTGTTTAGAATAATTAAAGATTAATGTAAATCTTGATGGCTGAGTAATGGATTAAATGAGAAGTCTGATGACAAAATGTATTAATGTTTAATTTTTTAACGTTTAATTTTACTTTAGTCAGTAAAAAAATAGATAAAAATATGTGTCTTTAAATGACGTTGTTCTTTTTCTCGTCCACAGTTCTTTACGCTCGTCATTTTTCACTAGTTTATTTCAAAAAGAAATTTTTTTACATAGAGACGACTCATACATACCTATTCTTTGACTGAAAAATAGATTAAAAATCTTTAGTCTTTCATTTATCTTTGGTGACAGAGCACACTGACTTCTACATATAGAAAGGCTATAAATATTACCCTGTCTATGATTAGAGTAAAAGCTATCATTTCCAAGCAATTACCTATCTATTGATATAAATCAATGTTGCTCGACTTATTAATAAAACCACATTTTGGATTTTTTTTTATAACATAAGGTGGCAAACGAGCAAGCAACCACCTGAAATCGCCAAAATGGCGAAGCGACCGCTGCCCATAGACAGCCGCAATTGCAGATGCGTTGCCTATCCTTATCCGACGGAGGAGGAGACGCACATAAAGAGGATATTTCCCCATCCTATGCATCTTCTCCACTGTCAAATCCATTTTCTCTTCCCAACCTCTCCTTATAAGAAAAGGGTAGTAAAGAGAAAGGGACTTAAATAAGGCCTCCGGCACCACACTCATCAGACGAAACACGGAATTGCTCCCATTTCACGCCTGTCTTCTGTGTGGTAGTGGTTTTACACCGGGCGTGCCGGCCCATTCGTGCTAAGATTTTAAAGCGGGCACTACCACTGTTAAAATAATTAACGAGTACTACTGTAATCGTATTTTAGGAACAAGAGTAATTTAAATTATTTATCTTGAAATACTGTTGAGTTAGTTTTAAAAGCTAAATATTTATTCCTGTAGATATTAAAAGATGTTTTGTTTTTTAATAAAATGAACAACAGTTTTCCACGTCAAAGTACCGATATGAAAAAGCCGAGGGGATTGTATCTCGGCGTTGAGATAAGGCATTTAATTTCCTTTCCTAGACAGACTGATGACGGAAAAGACGGCTACTTTCATTTAAAATTAAGACAGATATTTCTTTTACTCCTACTATCTTTTCTCATGATCTACGAAATAAATTTACCGACATCTTTTGTTTAAAAATTGAATAACGTCGAACAAAAATGTAGCATTATGCGCGGGCGAACACTTTTGACTAAACTATCGCAGTCTATTCCATTGTTTAATTGCACAACTAAAAATCAAGTTGTGTGCCTCCAGATTAGCTCATAGGAATCAAAGCGTGACTAAATACTTGTGCGATAGATATTTTAGATGTGAGCACGCTCTTAGGATTATCTATATTTCTATACTATTATAATAAAGCGTAAATACACACTTCTTTGTTGCCTAAGATGTCAGCAATTACAGCATATTTTTGAATAATTCTTTTTTCTAATAAAAAGCCCTATACTTATGTCATGCTTTAGGTTATATATTTTCACGCCATTAAACTTAGGGGGTAAATGTTTTGGATAAAAACCCTAATGTGGGAAAGAGACCATAAGTTGCCAACATCAAGAAAGAAAGATTGCTAAGGTTGGTCATGTCATGTCATTTTGACATTTGCTATTGATAATTTGACAAATGTAAACAATAAAATAAATCATAATTTCATGCGAATGAAGCCGCACGGGAACAGCTAGTTTAAAAATAAAACTGTGCGTTACTATAGAGAAATTTAAAAATGATTCAAGAAAATGTTGTAAATGTAACGTAAATGGAGTATCTAACAATTGCATAACTTTATAATACCGTTACTAAAGTTAAAAGAGATTGATGATGTGCCACAATTACTATAATCGATTACGCACAGATTTTTTCGATCGAAAAGCCTTTGAAATACCAAGGAAATGCTTTGTTTTGTTTCACAAGATTAATCATAGTACAGTTAGATATGACTGTAGGTGGACAGTTCTAATATTGAATGAACGTAATAAAATATTACTTAATAAATTACATATAGTGTGTGTAAAATTTAAGTTATTACATTTAAATTGCAGTTTCTAACGGCTACTTTGAATGCACAGATTAACGTCCTCTTGAATCTATAGCTTAGTAATAGACACACACAAAAAGTACAATAACTAATTAAAACATTTTAAAAATCTCCTTATTGAAGTTGGTTAATAATAAGACTATATTTTTGGGACCTCATGTGAACTTACAGTAAATAAAACCTCTTTTTAATACATTATTTACTAAAGTGGATGGATGAATACTTCTTAGAGTTTGACGCCGAAACAGCTGAATGGAACTCGATGAATATTGACATATATGTATAGTCTGAAAAAACACGTAGGATACTTACTTTTGTTTTTAATTTCACGCAAAGTCGCAGGCGAAAGCTAGTATTAAAAGATTCACTTATTTTACAACAAAATGTATTCTGTTTACTCGTTGTTCGGAGATAAACTTTATCATTTGAAATAGCGAAATTGACTATTTCGTTTTATCACGATCCATTTAGTTGGGGATGACAGGGAGGGTGAATTGGGCTAGTGCACGGGCTCGCTACATCCGCTCTCTGAAAGGTAATCATAAAATCTTCGATATTGCAGCGTTGCTGCACTTTCAAGGAATTGTTATTATAAAGTTTTCGCCGAAATATATTTTTTGCTATAAACGCAATGTGGTGCCAAAGTTATTTCGTAAAAGATATTAGAATAATAAATTTTATATTACATTTGAAAAGAATTTAGAAATACTGTATCATAAAACTGTACTGCTAGAGAAAATTATCTCTTTTCTGCACGTTTTCAACTCTGTCAATTATTTAGAATGGTTTAGCTTATATGAATTACAATAAAATGGTATTAACGAAAACGGTCTAGCGTTCGCAGAGAGGTTATTGAAAATGGGACAAAGAGCCGGGCACTGCAGAGACGTTGCTATAAATGTGAACTGAAGGGCTTTGTCAGTAAGTTGAGCGTACCTCTTCACTGGCAGTTGCAATTTGCATTACAATAAATTTATATTGAACGCCCCAGCGCAGCGTCCCGTGATCGTTTTAAAAGCTTTATTGAGAAAGCGATTACTTTTCTAAATGCCGACTAAATTATTTCACGAATCAGTTTTTCTTGTCACGTACGTTATGCTAATATGCAGTAGGTTCTCTATGGACACGGTTTATTCGGGTTCAGAATATATTTTGCCCTTCATTTTGGAAAATTATTATATATTGTGTATGGAAAGTAATTTGTTATCACAAATGATAAATATTTAAATTTTGAATAATGTCGTTGTTTAGATTTTCATTCATATGAACATCTATGAGTGTGTAAATTGACTCTTCTACGAGTGTTTACTCTGTGGCGCGTGACTTAAGAAAGTCTTGGCTGGAACGATGAGTAAAAGTCACATTACGAATGAAAAACCGCGGGATTGTGGTAATTGAAAATTCTCTGTGTAATATACGACTTGCAATTTCAGGGCGGGGCAATTCGGCGCGGTCCTACAGGGCGGACCCATTTTTCTTAACGTTTAACGATATTATTTAACGCCACAAATTTTGCCATTTTTCTTATGGCCTCCAGACCTGCGGGCAATTTCATTATGGTAATCGCACATTATTTTACTTTTAGCTTACAAAGCGTTGGTAGTTGTTTTAATGAAAAAAATCGCTCTGAGGGCCGCGGTGCTATAAAAACTCTATAATGTACAATTGTTATTTCTTCAGTTTTAAGAAAATAAATTCGAAAGCTTGATTGTGATTGTCCTTAAAAATAAAATCCAGTGTTACTTACTTTTTATCTACACTAAATTATAAAGAGGAAAGATTTTTATTTCTGTACGTATACTCAAAAACTACTAGGCCGATTTCAAAAATTCACTATTAAAAGCTACGGTATAAGTGAGTAAATAGGTTATATTTTTTATTACTTTTTTAATGTCTTTATTATCATGTACAATATAGAGATGCAAACATTCTTGTTGCACAATATAGTGCAATATATAAAACCAATGTTTAAAAACTGTAGTATCTCTAACTAGAATAATAAAATGGTTATTTTTAACTTTCTTTAAATCGTTTAGAATAAAACTAAAACAATTAATTGCAGCATGCTAGGAACTTAAAATAGATGAAGCATTAAACAGTACAAGAAGACGATAAATGTGGATTGAACATTACAGAATTCTTATAAAGGAATAGTGAGCGTTGAATTTTAATTAAAATACGACTCATCGATGGACCGGATTAAGCATTTTAAATGAGAAACAGCGAGTAGCTGGAGCGTTCTCAACTATTTTTAGATTTATTCATTTCTTTGGCGTTGGTTTAATCATGATAGCGCTAAGACGAAGGAAAATTTTATATCCTACGCCTTATAAACGAAGACTCGATAAAAATAACTATTAATGAACTTTAAAGAAATGCAATTTCTGAATGTTTATTTGTTGTTTTCAAGTATAAGTGTGCGAATAAAATTGTTTGAAGCAAAGAGATGAATGAGGATTGAAATATAGTTATTGACATCCCTAGAGGAAGTGGAGAGGACACCCCTCCCTAAAGACTCCATATTCGTAAAATAGATATCAAAACTACTAAGAGTAAATCTCCTTAAGTTAGTTCTATGTTAACATTTTTAATATAGTTAAGTGAAAAATGCGACAGGCATAGTAAGATTTTACTCAAACTTAGTAACTTTACGAGACAAAAGTTTTAATAACTTGTAATATGATTTAATACGATTTCTAGATTGTTTCTATGTTAAATTTTTCTTGCATTAAAACTTTAGTTAAGATGCCCCGGGGTACAGAGTTAGGGAAATAGAAGTGCAAATGCATTGAAAAGATACCTAGTGTATCGTAAAACGTTGCTTGAATTAACTTAATGGATCTTAGGATTGTACTTTTTATCCTCGCAGCGACTGCTCTACTAAACTTTCCTTAATTATCCCAGGAGATAATTAACATGCGAGGAATTTCTTTGCCCCGTGTTAATGAAATCTTTTATTACGGAAACGGAATTGTGAAATGTTCATTTTTTATTTTAAACTTTGCAACTTACAATTTGTTGAAGGTTTTTTTTAATTATTATTTAATATTTAATTAAGAGTTAATACTCTTTGTTCTTATTTAATTATTACAAATGTTTGTTTAAAAATTCCTTTTTTTTAATTCATACACTTAAGTTTAAATTTTTTTTTAAACTTCTGACCCTTGACGTTAACAGTGTTTTTTGCTATTGAAAAATTACTTCATTTATTTCTACGGTGACCTAAGTAGGGATTGACTTATTAATATTATTTTTATCAGATTGAAGAATCAAATATGGGCATGATTCAAAACAAAATAGAAAATCGTGATTGAGCAATAACAGACGGGTATTTCCACAAAAAAGTCTATGATATCACATCGGATTCGTTAGTTCAGGGTCATACCAAAATCTAACGAGAAAAAAGTATAAAAGGTTAATGACAGATTATTTGTTCGGTATTATGTAATCATTACAGGTTTTATTAGCATATATCGTGTAAACGTTCAAACCAATCAATGCAAACATTTTCGCTTCTTATTTTATTTTTGTTTTTCACTTCGTTAGCACTCGTCCATAGCCTTTTTAAGTCACGATATTTGAAAATAGAATTATTTTAAAACAATAATTAAATTCAATATTTAACATTCATTTTAAATATTTTTCATAAAAATATACTTTAAAAATACCCCTTTTATCACAAAAGAAAATTCATAATTAACGCGCGAGATGTCAGAAAAATAGCCTACGTTTTTAATTTTAACAATTTCGCTGTTAGAATAAAGCGCTGGTTGAATATAAAGGACTCTAATTAGCTACGTTTTTATTAACTCTTAAAAACATCATATTTTTTCTGAATCTTACTCTTTCCATCAAGTCTACGACGCAAAATTAATTGCGACATAAAACATATAATAAAAAACAATTTAGAAGACTTCTATAATATGACATTTTTTCCGTTTTTTTATCTTCTAAAGCTGAAACTACTTAATTCTTTACATTAATTCCTCCCGCTAAAGAGTAACAAAGGCCCTCTATTTCTTTATATCACCAATTCCAATTTATTCGTACTTAAACGCCACCTTTTCCTTGTCTTTTCAAATCGGTATACTCCGCTTTAACCCCTTTCAAAAGTTCCTTCATAATATGCACGGAGGTCGCTTAACTTAAGCCTTTTATTGAGATTCACCTTTGAAGGCAATTTCGCCCGCTCTGCTTTATTACTTTTTTTTACTATAAGAAATTGTTCATCGGTGCTGAAAGATCTTTACTCTCAAAGACGATAAAGGATCTTTACTTAGTCTTGCAGTTCTTTAGCTTTGTTAGATGTTTGAAAGTTTCATTTGAAAATTCAATGAGTACTTTAAAACATTCACGTATAACAGAACAACTGTTCAGAGCAAAATACAACCTCTTTGGCTGACAAGAAGTATGAATATAGCCAAAGAGGTTGCATACTGGCCACCAAGACTTTTGCATATTTGGTGATTAAAAAGATGTAAAAAACAAAAGAAGGAAAAGACGCATATAACAAGCGAGATATGATAGATATAGTTTTCAGTTATCTATTGTAAATTTGTAAATAAGTTTAAAGTAAAAGTTGTTTTGGTTTAACAAATGAATTGTATTTTTCGCTGTTGCGCTGTCGGTAACAACAACATAAAAATATTCTTGGACCTAAAATAACTAGTGTACAGTTTCGTATATTTTCAATAAATATTTGCATTTATTATTGGAGCTTTTCGTCAGTTAACTGTAGGCGTATGTCTCTAAATTATTTATAGTAAACTAAAAAATGAACACGGAATGATATCTCTGGGTCACCGGTACACTATCATTCATAGAAGTACCATTAATAATGTTTTTTTTCTATCTCAAGGCAACACATAACAGAACACATTAATTATTCTGGCGACAGTAATCGCCAATCGCTATCTAACGATTCAATTATACTTCTAACTATAATTTATAAAACAAAAAACCATTCAAAATGGTCGAGGATCATTTGGTAGCCAGACTTAATTTCACCAAAGCTGGGATTCTGTGAACAAAGATAATAGTAACGTGGTGAAAAATTGCACCTATTGTTTATAAAGTGGAATTTTTTATGCCACAAAGAAAATATTCCTACTTTTTAAGGTATGAAATATAGATTTCTACACACTTTAATATCTTTATGATTTTATATATCAGTAATATCGATAAACTATTCGCTCCGTGTAAGTTACACCTGTTTTGAAGGCAAGGGAAACTTTACGAGGGTCAGTTTGCGAAACAATCGCACTAAATATTAAACCGCAGCGAACAATGCGCGATCTCGTTGTCGCAGAGCAAAAACTCATCTAATTTATGGTATAAAGTTTTATAAAGCGGTATTATTGGGATGCCCAAAGCCAATTTACGCCTTTTGTTTGAGACCGTTTTAATAGGCAGCATCTGTTATTATTTGAATAAGCATTGAATCATTTTTCTCATATAAAAATTTAGCTGTGTCTTTACAGAAAATAACCTTATTTTTTATATAAATTTGTAGTAAATGTCTTAATATTATTTAAGAGTCAATTAACCAAATATTAATGAAACAAACAAAAAAAAAAGTGCCTTTCAATTTTCTTGTTATGTAGTTACAAACAGCGGGCATGTTTTTTTAAGACTACTAGAGTTTAATTAAATTCTACAATCTTTGTTAATTCCTATGATTTATTACTTATTGTAATAAGACATTATTTGCTGGTTATTCAATAGCAAATAGTAAATTGCTCAGCGATTATCCGGAACAAGAAAAATAAATACATGTAAGTCAATGTCCTAATAATGTGCGTTAATATATGCTTTACGAGGTGTTAGCGACAAGGTTACTGTCATTATGAATTAATGTTAGACTGGAACGTATTCTTGGCGTGCTTACATTGCTATAATCAATTGCATTTGGTTGGATTTGATTTATTACCTAAGCAATACTAATAACTATCGTAATCAAAACTTAGGTTTTTTTGTACTCTACCGCTTCTGAAGTTGTTTTTCACGGGTTTATGTAACTTGGTGTATTTATTTGTACTATCCGATTGGTCCTCCTCTAACTTGTACGGCTGAACCGATTTTGATTAGTGCCGTTAATTAAATTCTTCTTTTACATGTTAAGGGAATAGGTAATTGGATGGAAACAGTGGTAAAGCCCACTTTAACATCTTGGCACGAATGGGTCGGCTTGCCCAGTAAAATACCACGACCACACAGAAGACAGGCCTGAATTGGGAGCAATTCCGAGTTTAGTCTGATGATTGTGGTGCCAGAGACCCAACTATAGTTCCTTTTCCTTTCCACCCTTTTTCTTATAACAAGAGGATGGAAAGGGAACGAGACGATGCGGGAGAGGAGAAGGGGAAATATCCTCTTTATGTTCGTCTCTTCCGTCGATTAAGGGAAGGTAGATTAGGTTCGACATTGAAGGGCACTTCCGATATAGCAGATATCTATGTGCAGTGGTCTCTTCGCCAGTTTGGCGGATTCAGGTGGCCGTTTGCCGTTTGCCACCATAGGATATGAAAAAATGTTTGTTTTTTTAATTAACGAACAATTATCAATTAGATTGATAGTGTTATTATTATGTGCATGATGCTTCCACTGTATGGCAACGGTTTCCGTTTTCAATTGAAATGTTTGTATGATCTATTCGACCGAGTCATTACATTTTATCCCATCCGCAATTTATTAAGCTATAAATAAACTTTTCGTATCGTAAGCAAAACTAAACGTATAATTTCAAAATCCAATTTTCTGTTGCAGTAACTCTTGGCTCCTATTCAACTCAACATTGTTGTACCGCATTTTGACGTATACAAGTATAATCCCTAAGGTTCTTGTGATATCCAACTATTTCTAAACTTGTATTATTTTCGCGGTTTCACAGCGAGCGGTTTATACAAAGTTTTAAGTACAAAGATGGTTGAGTGTAGATGTTGTGAATAATGCAAACGGTTCATCTGCGTTACCTGACGAGACAAACTTAACTTTGCCCGGTCCCGTATTCATAAATAAATTAAAATAATATTGAGGAGGCGTGCTACGCTAAGTCTCCCTTTACTTTACTGAATTGTCGCTGTAATTTAATTTCAACATTCTCGAAGATGCTTTCATTTATTTGAATAATGTTTTACTTAATACAAGAAATCGTTTAACCTTTTTTTAATTGTATATCTTTGAAATTAGATAGTACAGAACTTGAAATACATAAAACCAATCTAAAATGGAAAAAGATAATGTCTTTAAAGAAACAAAGAATAAGAAACCTTTTATGTATTTCGTAAAAAGTTAGAGCAACTATAACTATTTGCAATGATATCTTAACATTGTTTTAAGTTTCGTTGCTCGCGTAGTAAGTAAAAACTGTGTATTTAACGGTAGTTATTGAAAAAGAAAACAATTGGTTTTAATAATGTGTGAATACCGTTTGTATTCAAACAATCATGGACGTGAAGTATTGATTTGTCTGGCCTAATGAATAGAAACAGTTGCGAATTGATACGTTTGGGAAACAAAAATCTATTAAGCATTGAATTGTTTTGAAGGTTTTTATTCCATTGCACGTATATTGTTAGACAGTAATTTTAACTAGTTTGAATAAATACATGTTTTTATTGTATCAAATCATCGTTTTAGAATTATATTTTATAGATAAAAATAGTATTCTGTTTATCATAGTAATATTATAAATACGAAAGTTGAGATAGATGAATGAATGTTAGAGCTTGTAACCTAAACGGCTGAACGGATTTCGATTAAATTTGGTATACATGTACAGGATAGTTTAGAAGAACACATAGACTACTCACTTTTGTTTTTTTTTTAATTCCACGCGAAAGGACTCGCAGTTGAAAGCTACTGTTTTTGTAAATCTAAAACCATCGCAACCTAATTTAATTCTATTGCTCAATTTTTTTAATGGGATGGGGGAAAAGGGCTAGAAGATCAAATCACCCTAAATGATTTGATCCGATTTCTCTGGACAATTGTTATTCCATCCGGTTAAATAATTTAATTGTTAATCCTTCAATAATGTTAAAGGGCATCTTTGTGTCTAAAGATAATTAAATCTTGACGACACAAGATAGGTTATCCAAAAGTTTCATAACCGCTGTGAAAAGGAACATGTAAGTTCCAAATGAAACTCATTTGGTGAACTGAAACCGAAGGAACTTGCCTCATTCTGGGAGCAAAGATATAAAGACTTGTGTTAGATATTGCGAGTTCTTGTAGCGTATGTTTTTGAAAAGGGAAAAGTTATTCGTGCATTTATATTCTCTTTGTTTGTTTACAATGGACTCTGAATGTTAAAATTGAAAACTTATGTTGTTTATAACCTAAAAACCTTTGTAAAACACATTAATTAACCTAATTAACTTTCATAACGAAGGTAGGATTCCAACCAGCATCTGACACGGGTTTTAATATATTTAAATGTAATGCTTTAATCTAAAAATTATATTTATACAGTTTTCAGGAAATTAGGAGACTAAGATATAATAAATACTATGCATAGTACTATAGAAAATTAAAATAAACCCAAATTAAATTGTTTTAATATTGATTTTAGAGTAATTCGGAGTTGAATTTACAGTCCTCGAATATACTAAGCATAGTTCGAATTGTTGTTGTTAAAGTTAAGTTTGGAACAAATCTATGACCGCGGGTGCCGGCGACCACTCCGCAACCGTCTGTCAGAACTTGCCTTGAAATAAACTACAGTTTAAACAACCTTAACTAGTGAATTGATTGAAAACTCCTGCATGTAATTAAATTAACTATCGTCTTGAATCTTACACTCCGTTTTCTTAACACATGCAAGATGTTTAAACTCTCCGATTTTATTTGCCTTACAGCCAAACTTAATAATCGACCCTCAAGATTGATCTAAATTTATTTAAAATACTTTGCATTAAGGGGAGTATAAAAATAAACATAAAACAGAATGTACCACCATTGGTTACGAACTGACAATGAACTTTTCCAACTAAAGTAATATTTTACTGAAGTAAGTTTATTCTTGCGGAACCATAACAGAATTCGTTTTACAAAATTCAATTACGAGTCGAGCATGGCTTACCGTGGGAGTTATAATTTATCACACGCGATATACGTTAGCACAATTTTAGAAGCTATCAAACTTTATCCTTAGACAATCGAATCGCGCGAGTATAACCATGAGTTTCCACTACTGAAACATTTACCAAAACATCGAAATATCCCTTCTATTGGAAAATTCTATAATTATACTTAAGGCCGGCGACTTAACTCAGAAAACATACGAGGATCTTTCAGGTACGTTTCGGTCAGGGTCCCGTCGAAATCGGCCCAGCCGTTTACTAGACTATTTGGGACAATATCAGGCTCGTGAACAGACAGAAATTTTGTTTAAAACAGAGTCTCCAACGTTATTATATGTATAGATAGATGTTAAGGCTTCGGACACTGAATTTTAGAGTTGAATAAACTTTACTTTAACGCACATAAGTAACTTATATTAATACGATATCAGATCTTATAAATAAAATAATCACTGCCTGATTTTAAAAACATGATAAAAACTTAAAGACATACAATAAAGGTAAAACTACCTCTAGACTGCATTGTAAATACTTCCTTTACTGTGGCCATGAAAATTGACTGCCTCAATAAAAGAAGTAAGTGCAGTTGTCTAGCAAACCCTACTTTATTGAGCGACTACGGCGCTACTGCTACTATAAACATTCATCGCATTTGCACGAACTATCGTAAAATATAAAATGAGTCCCGGGCACCCATTGCTTATTCAGACCACCAACATTCAAAATTATAGCTTTGCATCGACAACATAAAGCGCAATTCAGGTTGCATTTTACAATTGATATTTAAAACGGAGAAGACACGATGATTCTTAGCTTTGATTATCTGTTAAAATATATTCAACTACATATAAAACTTTAAGAACCACTATTGATTAAATTTAAACAAGAAAAATCTACAATTTTCTTGCACATTTTGCCTTTTAGTACTTTCGATTTGTTCGTAATTCGTTTGTTACTTTTGTGCACATTTTTTTTTAATATTTAATACTAGTAATACAAAACTAATAAGTGATAGCTTTTGACGGAGTGATGTAACAAAGCAAAAAAATAATTATTTTCCGCTTTTTAGGCTAAAAAAATACAATTTCATTAAAAAGTTCTTATTTTTTAATATATTCTTTTGTTTCAGCGTTGATTTATTAAAGAGTAATTGAGGGAATATTGCGTACCATCTAGAATACATTATTTCATTACTTGTTGTAAAAGAAAGTTCTAGATTTCCTTAGGGACCTAAGAAGTTTTATTGCTTCACCATTTTACGGATGCTCGAGTCCATCACGAAAAGTTACAAAATGCTTTCTGTTCACTTTTCAATTTGCCTACTACGGTGCTATTAGAACAAACAAATATAAACTCTATTTTATTCTCATTATGGTATTTAATTAGGAAACCAAAGAATGTAAAATGTTGGATGTTATCGATATAGTATTGCCTTTGCCACAATATCTTGCATTTTTGCCTATGAGATATTGTAATTTGGTTTTTCTTGGCTGTTAAAATGTTAAGTACAATGAACTTAGTACACTATTGCACACTAAATTTACTTAAAACACATAATCGGATCTGACGGTTAAATTGAGTAAGTCCCCTCCTAAACTGACCTTATCTTATGATTGATTGTGACAAATTTAACCCAGGGTTGTGGAGTGCCTTTCCCTCTTTCCACTTTTAAAGATCGTTTCCGAGATAAATAATATTAATGGCGGATCGGTTCTTTACGTGTATGCAATGTAATTAAACAATGATTACGAAAATTAATTTTATCACGTAGTCTATAATTATTTACAAAGAGAATAAAAATTGGGTTATATTAATAATAATACTTTTTAAAAATAGATTTCTCTGATCGAAATAGAATGTGTATAAAATTATCTATGCTAATATTCTAAAGAGGAATTTGTATTTTTGTATGTATTGAAATAACTCAAAAACTACTAGGCCGTTTTTAAACATTTTTTTCAGTTTTAGAAAGGCAATTTATTAGTTAGTAACATAGGCTACATTTTTTTTTAATTTCACGGGGACGGAGTCGCGAGCAACAGATAGTATTTCATAATGTAACACACATAAAGATTTACTAACTGCTTATTAAACCCATCAGATAAAGATATCATCAACTTAAATGATCAACTTGATTAGTAATCAATTAGGCACATGAGTATTTTTTTTTGTGTAAAAATCTCATTAAAACTCGTCATAATTTTACTTTGGTGTTTATATTTTCTTTAAATTTATGTCCATTCCCAACAAAAGTTCAACGCTACAAATACAGCAAAATTGAAGTAACAAGTTTGCTTTGCAAAACGTTTACTTTCGTTAAAGGAAGTGAAGGAAATTTTCAACAAGTTGGAGTAAGTCTCGCTGAGAACCGACGCAGTAACTTCATTTCGAGTCTGAGCGAAGATATCACAACTTATACACCAACTTCTGTTAAATATTAGGAGCGTGAATACTCACGTGTTTGTCACTAAACAAACACGAAGCTCATCCTGTTAATATTCACTGTGAAGGAAGGTTTAAATACTTATTTGTTTAGACCGCAATCATACTTAAAAATTAACTTAAAAGGGAATTAATTACATTAATTGAAAGTTAAGTATGTTTTTACCTAGATTAACAAATCAATCATTTTATTTTACAGAAAATATGGGGAACCAAACTATTTTTTCTGTCAAATAAAATAATACACTCACGTCTGTTTAATATGAGAGTGAAAACTTTTCAATGCTCTTTTCGTTCTGATTTAATCTTAGAAGTGTGGTTCGAAAACTTTAATTGTCCGTTAAGCTACGCTCTCTCGATCTACCGGCAGACGGAGTTCAAAGGAGGCTCCTATCACGCTATTGCATCTAAAGGTACATTTTTAGTCTTGAGTCCCAATACATAAGCGACTTTCGTAAATTCAAGTGTTACTACTGTCCTTTAAAATATATGTGTTGTCGCAGTTTTATACCTCTCATTAAGTGATGTTTTTTTTTATTATTATTTGTTAATCTAGCGCTTGACCACGATCCCACCTGAAGGAAGTGACAGACTAGTTTAATCGGTAACTGTTTAAACTATATTGCTTGGTTTTCAAATTTCCAACCAAAATTGTTCCAAAAATCTTGTTTATCAGTCTATATGTACTCGTATGTAAATATAATGTTTTTGATGTGATCCTTTTGTTATAATTATTAATTTAATAGTTTTTTTTAAATCCGCTATTCTCTCGTAACTCAGGCTGTATGCAATGTAATCTGCAAGCTCTGAACTGTACGGTAACAAAGAAGTCAGCGAACTTTTTCATCGTTTGAAATTTTCCAGTACTCCGGATTACCTGGTATCGAATACTTGGACTTGCTAACTTATCGACATTTAATTTAAGATGTTAAACAAATTCTGTTCGCCTTCATAGAAGCAATTTAAAATTTATGCACTAAAAAAACTCTCTGTTGTAGTTTACTGAAGTAAATTGTCTTTTGATTTCTACATTTATATTTACTTACTAGTTGTTGCTCGCGACTCTGTTCGCGTGGAATTAAAAAAGTAAGTAGCCTATGTATTCTTCCAGACTATTATCCTCAACTATACCAAATTTCATGGAGATACGTTCTATTTAGGCTACAAACTCTGACAAACATTCAAGCATTCATCTAAACTTTCACATTTATAATATTAGTATGATAAATCGCGTAAAATACGGGAGAAAATATCTGTTAATCGATAGAATAATTCTTAATTGTGAGCTTTGGAAAAGAATTTCTAAATTATAAAATTTAAAGCTCAATAGTATAATAATAAAATTTCCTTCACAGTTATAATAACCTCATATATCTTTAAAGCAAGCGTTTTGTAAAGTCGGGATTGTTGCCAAAATTTAAATAACTTTATAGATGTTGGAGATATGATTGTAAAAATATTATTTATTTAGTAGCAATATAATACACTTAAAATAAATTAAAAACTTTACATAATTTTCAATCAATAACAATGTCATTGAAATTAATGTTAAGATTTTTTTTATATTCAGATTATTTATAGTTTAAACAGTAGTAGAGCCCGCTTTAATAAATTTAGTGAATGGGCCGTCTCGCCCGATGTAATACCACGATCACACAGAAAACAGGCGTGAAGTGGGAGCAATTTCGCGTTTCGTCTGATGAGTGTGGTGCCGAAGTCCTAGTTTTAGTCTACTTTCCTTTTACCCTTTTCTTAACAAAGAGAGGTGGGAAGAAAATGTGGATTTGATGGTGGATGAGACGCATAGGAAGAGGAAATATCTTCTTTATGCGCGTCTCCTCCACCGGCGATTAAGGGTAGGCAACTCAGTACCAGATGTATTGCGGATGTCTATGGGCAGCGGTCGCTTCGCCATTTCGGCGGTTTCAGATGGACGCTTGCTGGTTTTCCACCTTATAATATTAAAAAAATAGTAACAAGTCCTTAACAATTACAGCCAGTCATAACAAAAACAACTGTTTGTTCCACACGCTTAGTAAAATGTATCTTAATTTAAATTGTCCAGCAAACGTGTTACATATGAACAACTTGCCTTTGTGTCGCGTCAGGTCACTGTACACACTGGGAGTTGACGCTGTTTACATTGCAAGCTTGGATACGTTTAATTACACACTATTGCTACAGGGTATTGTAATTGTTAATACTATGTATGGAAGCGTACTGTTTAATATGGTTAAATAACAAATCTGCTTCTATATATTGAATATATCCTAAGAAATAGCTTACATTTTATTTAAAATGGTTAATATTAGTACAACAGAACTATCACACTTCATACTAATATTACAAATGTGAAAGTTCAAATGGTAGATTTTTGTTTGATTTTGTAGCCTAAACGGTAGAACGGATTTCGATAAAGTTTGGCATATGTAGAAATAGCCTGGAAGTACACATAGGCTACTTATTTTCATTTTTTTAATACCATTCGGACGGAGTCGCGGGCAAAGCTAGTAAAATATAAAGCCCGTTATACACGCTCAGTATTATCTAACAGATAAATCTAACGTATGTAGACAAAACCGAAAACAGTATATATCCCAGTTTTGTGAGATTCAACTGAAAGATCCGACTGTTTAGATTAAACTGTGCGTGTGTAGCGAGCTTAAGAGGCAATATTTTTGTATAAAAACGAATTGACTTAAGTGTACTAAAAAGGAAAACACCTGCTCCCCGTCATAACCCACTTATATCGGTGTTTTTCACTGAGATATATTGTGACAAATTGTCCTCGGACCCGAGTCACGCTCGAGCCCGCTACGTTTAAAGGCCAAGTTGATATTAACTGTCATTTCATAACGTTTTCACGACCATTATCTTGTGGTTACGAATGTAGCAATTTCAGATATTGTAGCTATCATTAGCATACTTCACGAATGAATAGGTCAATGATTACAATGTGTCAATTACTTATTAGGTTTTTGGTTATATTAGAGACTCGATATTGTGAAAAACTACTTACTTAAATTGCAACAATTTAAATTACAATTGTACAAGTGTGGAATAATAATAACATTTTAATCTTACAGGTTACTAATATTATAAATGAAAAAGTTTAGATGGGTGGATGTTCGTAAGATTTGTTCCGTCGTAAGGGCTGAACGGATCAAGGTGAAATTTGGCATATGTAGCGAGAGTCTGGAAGTACATAAAGGCTTACTTTTATATATACTTACTTTTATAATTCGACGCGGAAGGTTTCGCAGGAGAAAGCTAGTCTTAGAATAACATTGACGGAAGTGATCACTTACAAACCAAGAAAGCGTAAATGTAGTCACATAAGTTACAACTTTATGAAAGGAATAAAAACTTATCCCCTTAATCTACCAATTCACAAGTTACGAGGTCAGTTTTTAACTTGTAATCTTCGGAGTATTATTTGAAATTGATTGCGTCTCATAATTATTCGACGCCAGGTTATCTGAAAGTTTGAAAAATATCGTTCCTCGTAAAAGTTAATTTTGTTCTTAAAAATATTGGTAAAGTTGTTATAATCCTTTTATTGTTTACAAACTAAACATTCGTAAATATAATATTAGTACAATTTTTAAAAATCAAGTTAAATTAAAGGTAATTTATTCCGTCATTATTTTCAATTTACAGTCTCCATTTTTCTTTTTACACTTAATTTGTGTGTAGAAAGCTTGACATAAAGCTAATAACATTCCTAGACAAAAGCTTTTGTAGAGTTTAGAACGTTTTATATCCAAATGTTACAATTGTCTCCAACTCCAACTAGTAAGAGCAATTACGTTTGAAGGTTGATTTATCGAATTGTTTGAAAAGTTCGTCACGCGAGCATTCCATAGAGAAATTTTGAATGCAAAATGCTCTACGGTGAATCGAAGTTTGTTGAAATTTGATAACTTGGAGAATTGTTACACGTGGAATTTCTATATGAGATAAATTATAGTTTCCTCCTCACGTACGTAGAGAAACTAAATGGACATTACTTCGATATGGGTTTAACGTAATGTTATAAAAAAGAACACTATATTAAGTGAGATTTTTATTTAGTGATTTATGATTTAGTCAAAAAATTGCTTCTAACAAGTGTAAGGCATTAATAAAACTAATATACTGGACTGTAGATCCATAGGTCCCTGGTTTATATCCGGCTCGAAGGACCAATTGTTTGGTTTATATAGTTTATTGATCAATATTACAGAGTTTATAATAATTTTATGCGCCTAGTAAGATCTCTTCGTCGCCGTTACTTTTTTGGTACTGAAGTTTTTTAGTGTTGCCAGCGTCCCGCGCGAATAAATAATACAATACATCAACAACACCGGTTGTTCTTTCCATTCACATTCACATTTTCTATGTTTTCGTGGTCACTATAACAGTATAGTGACAATGAAAACATGGAAAATTTTCATTCACATTAACCGATAATATTAAAGTTCAGCCAGAAATTACTTCATAAGTCATCAAAGCCGATATATTTTTATAACTAATATTCGATTTTTAAATAAATTATTCGTGTACAAATTTATCTTTAAACAATTGCAATTAGAACATTAATTGTATGAGTGTAAAAAGTCTCACAGAATAATTCATTTTATCTTAACCGATATCGTTTGAACTACGAAATAAAAGCGATTTACGTTCTTGGGTTCAATTTGTCACAATAAATCACACGAAACAATTGATAGAGTAGATTAAAAGTTACTCTATTTAAGTTTTTTGTTGCTGTTTATGGGCGTTTAGAACGGTGGACCTATTTTCAATCATACGTAGTTACCGAGACGCTATAGTATATTGGTTACAGTACAGATGTACCAATCGTGGGTTCGAATTCTGGTATTCGTTGTTATGGTAAACACATTATTCTAGGACATGATTCTGGTTTGGATATGATAAAAAAATTAGTAAGATCCTATCAAATTTAAATCCCCAAAAATGTATTCTAAAAAAAGTTACATTAATCTTTTTCATTGGTTGGCAAGAATGTTAAATAAAAGTTTAAAAAAAAAACTAATGTTGACTTATAAACCTTTCATTAAACATAGTAACTATACTTTATGGGTCGTTAACCTTGTAAATAATTAATTAAACGATAAATACTCGAAGGTATCAATGAACTTTGCAGAATTTAATGTAAACAGTTCGTGATAGCCATAAATTGGAGATCGCACCGCGCATCACATTCTAAACACGACAGTAAAATATTAACGGCACGATTACTTAGTGTATTATAAGATTCAAAATTAATGACGGCTTGAGGTGATTAGCCCTTAGTATGTCTGTGCAAATGCGTATCAGTTTCGCCGACTATGGGTGAAGGAAAGCGCATGAACGTACGTTATGTACCATGTCTCCACATCCCTAAACATTCTATCGATACCTGCAATCATGTACTGTGTATCCTTTTGTGCAATATGTCTAGCTTCTGTTAAGTTTGTATAGCACTATACTATACCTTCGATAGGCGATTAATATTTATCGAATTCAAAACGTATGCACTAAAATGCTCTCAAATTTATTATATTCTGACATTTAAAATTATCTTACGACGGCTCTATCTATGGTTGTGTCAGTGGTTAATTAAATATAATTAATGTGTCATATTAAATAGGAAAAATAAATAAGTAAAACTAAGATATCCTTATCGTCGTGTTACGGCTTTTTATCGGAAAATTTTTTCAAACTTTCACTCAAAACAGAACAACATTTTTTTTTCTCAGTATTTATAATGACAAGTTTAACTTGTAACTTTGTCGCTAAGTTAGTAGTAACATTGTATTACTGTCGTAAATTCTGCCAATGAAATGTATGGGAAATCCGGTAACAATGTAAAATATAAGATTAGAAATCGTAAAGAACATGAACTGGATGGTAAAAGTATTTATTAAATTTATATGTTCTGAACTTACGTGATTGTGACAATTTATTAAAATGTTTTCTCTGTAGTTCTCTGTTCTATATCAGCAAAGAAGTTAGATTAGGAGCGCACGCACACCTGAAACTAAACTATCGCACAACTGTTTAGTCTTGCTTCGATTATGAGTTTATATGGAGGTGCGCACACTCGTTTTTTCGTTGTACAACTAAATAGTTGAAGTTGCGAAACAAGCGACAATCGCACGAAAATGTGAGACAGTTTAGTCAAAAGTGTGCGCCCGCTCTTAAGTGTATTAATGAGTCTCGTATTGTTTTGACTTTCCACATGCCATACATCTTTCATAAGACAATTATACGATGACTAATTGTTGCCGTGCTGCTTCATCCGCATGAAATTTTGAAAACTATTTTATTGTTTACACTTGTCAAATTATCAATAGCAATCGTCAAAATGACATAACATGACAAACCTTGGCAATCTTGCTTCCTTGATGTTGGCAGCAACTTATGGTCTCTTTCCCACATCAGGGTTTTTATCCAAAACATTTACCCCCTAACTTTAATGGCGTGAAAATATATAGCCTAAGGCGTTACGTAAGTGTAGGTATTTTTATTAAAAAAATATGCTGAAATTGCTGACAACTTAGGCAACAAAAAAGTGTGTGTTTACGCTTTATTATAATAGGATAGATTTAAAACACTCAACGATCCCAACGAAAAACTAAGCGGAACTAAATTATTTTTTTGTCATAATAAATGTTCCATTTATCTCAAGCAACTTCAAAATAACTGGATTGTTACTTCAACTGCAGTTACATTGTTTGCTAGTTAATTAGTTAAGGGGAAGTTTAGTGCAAAGGCCATTCCGTACGCCGGAGATGTCAAAATGTGTGATAGCAGAGACGCTATGAACGTTAACTGCTTTTGACGGCTTTGTTGCTTTGTTCTGCTCACTATAAAACAGCTGGCCAAGATATTTTATAATTGGTGTCTTCCTTAATAAAAGAAATAGCAAAAAGTATAAATAGAATCTGTTAACCACTTTATTAATGGTCTTTAATTTGTTAATGAGGAATACTCGTAGTGTAGATTTCTTATCCTACAATTAAGGAGGACACTTTATGTCTCTGAGTGAGGTATAATGTCTAGAAATTATTATAACATTTTAAAATTGTTAAAAATATTGTATGTTTTTACACTTCGTAATGTGATAATTAGGCATTTCATTTTATTTTTATAAAACTTTATTCATGGTTATTTAATCATTCAATTTATTCGATAACTATTCGGATGTATTCGTAGGTTTAGTCTTAAAACCTTTTTTTTTAATTTTCACAATTTTCAAACATAAACTCAAAATTGTTACTAAAATGTTATTACTTGTGAAACAGGAATTGCAACTTTTGTAACAGTGTTTATGAGCGAGCTTAATTTAAGAGGCGACGCCCATTTCCCATACACACAACTTTGTATTGTTTGAAAGCTTTTACACAAACTGCAGTTATTTTCATGCGATGTTGTTAAATTTATTAAAACCAATGTTATGTTGTTATAGTGCAATCTCGCTGTAAAGTACATCAATGGAGTTTAAACTGGCTTTTGCCCGCGATCCCGTCTGTGTCGAAGTAAAAAACAACAAGCCTATATGTTCTTTCAGACTCAGTCCTACATCTGTGATTTCATCCAGATATGTTCAGCCATTCTAGAGTAACCTTATAATAAACATTCATTAAATTAGACTTTAATTAATTATACCAAAAATTATCCATACATAATAGTAGTTGTTACTAAAAAAAAAAAAATATACAATGATTTTTATCTTTCCTGCTAAATATTCTGTGCTTGAATAAAATAAATAAACTCAACTTTAAAAAGACTTCTCTTGGAAACATCCAACAATATATGGTTTATGATTTTTTTACGAATTCATATGAAGTTAAGCCGCAACAGTCGAACTTGTAGAAAAATTCTATTTAGTAACGCTGGGAAACTTACAAGAAAACATATTCCAACAAAGTTAGCAAATAACATTTTAAAAATTTTGTCTAGATACTTTCAAAGCAATCGACTTATTTTATCGGTAGAATTTTAAATTGAATCGTAAAGTTGAAATATACAAAGCATAAATCAAAATCTTATTTTTCTGTTTTGATTTTAAAGGTCTTAAGAGGCAAAGTTCATTAAGGACATCAAAATTGGTCGTCTGCGCTGGGCAAGACATGTCGCACGCATAGATGGTTACAGTTTCTACACGACTGTTGGAGAGTAAGCTGGATGGACGTAGAGCACGTGGCAGGCTGAGATTAAGAACGTTGGGTGACGTCAAACGCTTATACTATCGTCTGAAGCGCTAAAAACTAAAAGTCCAAAATACTAAAATTTGAGGTGTATTTAAGATTCTTCAGATCGGGTGTCACAATTAATTTATAAACAATTGTCTTTAGAGTACCGAGAATTTAATTCATTCACAAAGTTTTGAAATTAAAATTATCACCGAGAAAGATTGAAGTGACACTTCCTGATGTAGTTAGTAAAGTTAATGAAGGATAATTGAGTTGATTAAAAAGCGACTGAATTAAAATAACCTTAAAATAAGAAAGTAATCAAACCATTAAGTTTAAGAGCTACTTTTAGATAATAAATATGTAGTTCCTTATAATAATAATCTCAATCCGTTGTAACTTATGATACAAAACTAAATGCAATATGAATTCGAAGTATTCTAATGTCTGTGTTTTCGCTTAGCAGAAATTGTTACACTTATCTCTAGTGCACTTTTGTTCATTATTTTCGCTTAAAAATATAGATTAAATATAAACAAAAGTGTAACGCAATTATTTTTAAAGGTGTCAAGAAAAAAATAACAAGTAGTATATCAAAGTTGGTAACACTGAAATAGAATTATGAAAAGTTATAAAAGTCAGAAACTATTACGGAAAGCAATGCAGCTCCGCAGTCTAGTACAATCATTTTCAGCCAACACCGCTTTACTGTTAGTTTAGTTGTTTCATGTTTACAGGGCGAAGCGAAGCGGACTTTATTCTTCATAAACGGTAAGATAATCAAGAAGTTTTGATTATTAATACAAGGACTTATAAATAACAAGAATAATCATATAGTAATCTGAATGTCTAAACCATATAGTTTGCAATAAACTTTTATGTAAATGAGTGACTATATTTTTCTATTTATTTATCCCTTTGAATGCAAATTTGTGTACAAATTAGAATATTTACAATGCTATGAGACCCTTTCTGATAATATTTAATATCTGTCCATTATTTTTTTACTTTTGGTAAAGCACTTAATATTTGTTATTATAATCTGCACCTTTATGTATTCTCTGCATTATGTTATTGGTAACATGAGTACTAAAATGTGATTTTTGTACAGTATCTCCCTGATCCGTGTAAAACTGTCTTTAAAAGATTACAGTGGAATACTAGCGATGGGAGCATGACCCGTATTACAGTAAGAGTTTGCAAGTTCTCGTATTGCACAAAACCTAATAGTCTTTACAGAGTAGGCAACGAGCTTACGACAGCAGTTCGGCTGGAACACAATCAAAGTGAAGTTCGGTTGCCGCCTGTGACCGGCATCAAGCCCGTCCAGATATTAACTGTTGGCCCAACTTAGACCAACTTAAGATGCCTTAACCATATTATGTTTTCGAAACTACCAAACTTTAGATTGCTGCACGATATAGCCAATAACGGAATTTGTAGAGGAAAAATTTCCTCATGATAAAATTATATTGTAAATAATACACATTTTTCTTTTATATATTAAGAGTGATATTGGTAACTCTTTTTACCAAGGTTTCACTAAATAGCAACGTTAGTATGATTTCTTGTTTAATTTTGCCCTTCAATCTATAATTAATAAACGCTAGCCCCTGAGCGAATTCCTGCTATAACAGGAAAGGGTGCGGCATAGTACAAACGCTCTACTTGTGTTAATCTGTATGTATTAGATATTGTCAAGCAAGAAAATGAACTGCCCTTTTACTATTCCCCTTGAACACTTAAAAAACTTGAAATTTTAACATTACAAATAAGTTCACATTGATCTAAAAATTTTCCGAGCGTCGATTTTTTTTTTCGTCATTTGTTCGTTCATATTAACCATTTTTAGGGCACAATAACACACGGATTAGATTTAGTGTTATTATATACTCGATAAGGGGCCAACTGCGGACAACGATAAATTATTTATTAGTATACTTGTCGATAATAAACCGAAAAACATGTTTTGTTACAGCGTTAACAATTATCAACTTTGGTACAAGAACTAATAAAGCTCGTTACGCGAGATATGTGCTAATAAAATTAAATATATTTGACAACTAATGCCCAATGCGCGAGAAAAAGTGCTTTATTAGTGATATTAATTAAACGACTGGAACTAAAACATGTCGGCCATATACATTGATAATTTTATTTATCTTTTATAATTGGCACGGAAATGTTATAAAATATACACCTATTTACTTTGCTAGACATATTCGCAGATTGTGGTAGATTGTCATTTGTCAAATTTGAATCCCTCCCTATTACGATAAAACAATTATTTAAAAAACAACTGCAAATCAAATCAATTAAAAGTGAAGTGAAGTTAATCGATTTTTTAAACATCATGTGCATTATTTGACATTGACAAGATTTTGCCTACTTAAAAAAACATCCCGTCACCTCTATATTGACTAGAAAATTCATTATACAATAAATAAACTGTTTCATGTAATTACAACAAAACATTTTACAACCATATTAAAACAACTATTTTTAAAACACAATGAAATTATTTAAACTTTTTGACGTTTGCTAGCAAAGCATAGTACTTGAAATAAAACTTTGGCATGCAAACAGGCGTATAATTAAACAAGTTGATTGTTGTTAATTCAATTAAGCTCTCATGTTAGTCAATGCATTCACAGCAGTGAGGCGTAAAACTCTCATAGAAATCCAGGTATATAAAATGCTTCTGTCTGCATTGAAATCGATTTCTGCGATTCACCAGAGTGGAATGGCGTAAATAAAATCTGTTAAAACAGTTGAAGCCCGAAAAACTTTATTGCGGGAGAAATTTGATTCCGCTATTTTGTGTACATTGAATAATAATGGGAATTCAACGTGTTCGGTATCTATATTTTTAAATTGAAAGGCCTAAATTGATTACTTTTTTCTATAATACCATACTGTTTGGTTCATTTCCATATGAGTTTTAAATGTAGAAAACTTCATCGTGTTCTTTGTTCTGTAGATATCATTACCTACGTCTGTGAAAACCCTTGATCCTTACGTAAGGAATGTTTATAAACATACATATTACTTTTCCTCGTATACTTAAAGTCGTGGTATTTCTATTAAAATTGCTGTACACAAAATCAGGTCATTAAAATGTTTGTAAAATACAAATCGATAATTTCCCATGACCGTAATTCCATATTCAATATTAGATTAACACAAACACTGTAAATGTTCTCTGTAGAGGTTATCAAATGTTGTAAAATGTTTTATGATTATTACGAATTTGTGGAACATTTAAAGCCTTTACATAAAACCAATTATAAATGATATGGAATTAACTCATTTAATCCTTGATTATCAAAGGTAACCAAAATTTAGTTATTAATTTCGGTATATATTTACTTAATAATTTAGTATTGGGTAGCTCTTTGCCTAATAATAAATACATGACGAGAATTTAATCTATTACGTGAATTAAAAATCTGAAACCCGAATTGTGGTATCACGCAAATGCTTTGTGTTTGTAACATAAGGAATTTTAATTTATATTTCAACGAAATTTGATTTTACCAAATTTAAAGATGGGACCAACACTTATATGATACATCAATATAATTCGATGATTTATTTTCAAATCGTGTATTTAACGTACTTAAGGTAACTTTCTTTAGAATTTGTTACAACTGTTTAACGCTGATCTAATGTTACTTTTCTAAAAAAAATCACATTTTGCATGATGATGCATGCATAATGCGTGTCATCGGTTTGACGTCAAACTAGACGTAAAGATAGATGAATAATCCTGTTTCTGTTCGTCCCCTCATCTGTTAATTACAGTTAAACAACGCATCTGTAAAAGCGGATTTTTATGGCTAGCGGTCACAACGCTATATTAAAGAATAGATGGCAGTTAAGCATTTCACATCTTACGATAAATAATGCATTTTTTGAGTTACAACAATTTGCCTAGGATGCGTCATATTACAATTTCGGTATTAGTTCTAGTGTAGTGAGCTGACACTGAGCCCTGCAGAACTCCGACATTAACCTCCACCAGTTGCACTCCCACAGTCGAACGTTTCGTAATTATCATTGCGCTTTGGAAAGGTGCCCGATATAGGCACGCGCAGGATTTCCTATTATACAATAATATCCATTAAAATAGATAGGAAACCGCCATCTGATATTGACAATCACTAGGACAGCTTTTACAGCAACTGATTTTAGAATTTGATTATTACAAGGTTGAAAGGTGGCACAGGTGTTTTACACATTTACGAATTATCATGCCGCGAAAATTAATAATCCATTCTAATTTAAATTTATGCATTTATTTTATAACAACGAAGTTGTTTATTAAAGTCAGAAGTTAAGATACCTGTTGTTTTACTAAGTATTTTAGTTAAAAAACTCAATGCGATGTCCTTTAAATTACTGCCAATATATTTTCACGATATGCCTCTCCTCAGTTTTAGAATAGAATTCCGCTGATATATCACTTAAAACAGCCTTCGTTTGATTTCTAACATTTTTGCTTGTCAAATCATATTTGAAAAACGAACGTTTTTTAAAAACAAATTCCGACGTGAATGATATTTTTGAAATGGATTTTATGTCTATTCATGAAATCCGTGTGATTTATAACATTTGCATTCAGATTTGATTCTGCTACGAGTTTTCAATGCTGACCGATCAGTAATCAAACCGTAAATCTGCCGCCGGCTGCAATGAATTGTCAAAAAGTTAAATCGATGTCAGAAAATTCGACTTAACTAAGTTTGGGTTTGGTATTTTTAGTAAAATGGCGATTTGTTTGATTCAAATATCATTTAATCGTGAATCGTTAAGAAGCGTCGGTGGCTCAGTAGTTTAAGCATTTGACTTGTAATCTACAGGTCTTGGGTTCGAATCCCGCCACGTACCAATATGATTTTCGATTTTTCGAATTTTGATATGTACAAAGATTACCCGACTTTCTTCCGGTGAAGGAAAACATCGTGATGCAACCTGCACATATCGGCGAAGAAATTCGAAGATATATGTGAAGTCGGCCAACCAGCAGTGGCCCAGCGTGGTTGACTAAGGCCTAGTCTCCCTAACTTAGGGTAGGCTCCGAGTCCCTCAGTGGGGACGTATAGTGAGCTGGTGATGATGAAATATCATTTTATACTAGCTGATCTTTGCAAATATTTAACATACACATGCATTTGCAAAGATTAATACTAATACTAGATTAAATTTATTTATGTACTGGAAGTTACAAAATTAAACGTCAGTAATATGAGTAAAAAAAAATATACACTTTTTATTTGAATGGAACTTAAAATGTAATTTAAATCTTTATAATTACAAAGTGTGAAAGTCGAATTAATAAATTACGAGATAGAATTGTAAATTAATGTATTCAGTTAACAACTATTTCTTCAGGCACCTGTTTGAATGAATTGCGTAAATCTTATTGAGTTTATGCCGCAACGGATTTGTCTAGCTTTGGTACAAATCTAATTTAATTAATTGTTTAATTAAATTACTAATATTTAATGTACATTAATGTAATACTCATCCGATAGAAGATTTTTACAACCAAACTATTGTTTTTAATTTGTTTTTTAAATTGGAGAGATATAAATATTAACTTTTTTAACGTTTATTTCTTAACTTACAATGCCAAGAGTCGATCTGCATAATACGTAACGTGTCAAAGAATATGCGTGGTCACAGACACGATAATCAGAGCTATAACAATACCAAAATAGGCACATGAATGTTGTCTTGAAATGTGACATTTAAGGTAACAAGTTCATAACAGAAGGGAATCGAATGCCAGCCAAGCGCCTGCGCCGCTTTATAGCGAAATTCCTTTTGCACCCGCTTATTACGATCAAACATTATCATTGTCATAATAGACAACACACAAGTCCTAAATAATTTGTACTTTGACTTTAGAAACTGGAACAAATGCGTATTGCGCAAACCTGCCAGCTATTAGGGTACAGTACTCGCTCAACCTTGAAGGAACGCCTGTTACTTAATTATTATGCCAGCCGAATTTGATACAGATATATATTTTTGTTACTAGATTCCAAACAGTTGGGCTTTAAGGTCTAAGTAATTTATTTCAAGCATAACGACTATTGAGTCGTTAAATTCCACCGGCACTTTAGGAGTTATTACGCATAATTACGACTAATTTGGTCTAGATTATAACTATTTCGTACAAACAAATAAACGAATGAAAGATCACGTCCGATATACAAAAAGATAGACTTATCTGTATTATTTTACCCTTTACCTACTCACATATAAATAATTTAACAATAGTGTATTAAGCTTTAAAGTGTGATGGACTATCTTGTCGCTGCGCCAATAGAGTTGTTACATTATCATATTAACATAATCATGCCTTACCCTAAGCTAGAGGTAACTTGGGCATAGTACCACGTTGGCCAACTACTGGTTGGTTGACTTCAATCACATCTTTGAACTTTTGTGTAGATATATACAGGCTGCATCACGAGGTTTTCCTTCATAGTAAGAACGTCTGGTTAATGTACTCGTAATGTAACTCGAACTATGAGAACCACATTGGTACAGCGGTATTCGCACCCAGGACCAGCAGATTATAAGTCACGTGCTTAACCACTGATCTACCGATGCCCTCAAATCGTGCTTTCAACGAGTGATGTTAAATGTTTTGTTTTAAATCTCATGTTAATCTCAATTTGACTGTACAAAATCCAATTAAAAAGTTTTCCGTGTATTCTTGTTGTACAAAAAATCAGCTACCAAATTTCCCGATACGCTTAATCTGAGGATCGCAAAGCGACGTCCAGTTTTATTTTAAAGCTTATCCGATGACGGATCACGTGCCGTCGAGATTATACCGACAAATCCGTAGAGTCGACTTCTATTTAAAATTTTTGATGTGATATAAAGCTACCGAGTCATTGGTTGTATCGTTCTTTGTAATGCCGCCGTTTAATTGCTTGCGATATCCTTTTATGTGAATAATTTGAATAGTTCAACGGGCCTTTTGAGTTTTGATTGACTTCCGTGTATGTCAAGGATAAAGATCACAATGGGTGTGCATTTGTTATCGTATTATGTTACTGTTAGCTACTTGATGTATTTTTTGTTATGTTGTTCAACTGTCTTAATAGCTATGTCAAAATGACATACCTTTTAGGACAGCTGAACAATTGGATATTTATACGAAAGGCGCGGCATATACTCGCGTATTTTATTGAAGTAGTTAATTATAAAATCCACATGACTATAAAGTCTTTATTGAACTGACATTATTGTAAAACAATTATACAAATTTAATAGAAATCTTATTTATGTACATTCCTTTATGTACTAAAACAGGAAGTCCCCTTCCTGTATAATGATTTGAACTGTGAACAATAGGTAGATATTAGTGTGGACTGTAATTCTTAAATAAACCAAATGTGTAAATACGCATTTAAATATAAAAGAACATTGTATAAAAATACTTTTGTTAATGCAATCTCACGTTTAAGACAAAACAGCGAGCTAACAAAGTTTAAACGCAAACATGATGCGAGATTCTATTTTGCATGCACTCGAGCGTAAGAACGGGATGTCGCTAACAAAGCAAATACAAATACGTCTTCAAATTCGTGATGGGAACCGTGAATATATCGCGAGGTAAATGCACAGTTCGTGTCGGAGTCTATCAGGGGAGCCATTTTCCTTACGTCGATAGTGCACCGAGGAATACTAATGTTGAAACAGAAGCTCATACGTTATTGTCTTTTCGAATAATATTGATGATAACATAACACAATAAATACACTGTGATAAACTCGCGTGAGATTAAAGAAGTACCATTGACGAAAAAGCGTTGTTTGACTTGAAGGTATAGGTATGGATGTATTGTGTGAAAGAGAATATGCTTAAGAAAGGAGTGGATTCAGATATGACGGCTGATAGAGATGTATGGAAGAGCAGAACATACTGTGCCGCCCCTCTGTAAGGGATAAGGACAAGTGAAAGATGATGAAGGCGTGGGTATCCGATTAGGTAGTTCCAGTCAACGACGAGTATACTCGGTAAGGAAAATTAAAGGCTATCAACGCATGTGGCATTTAACTGCATTAAAGTGCGCCCTAATACGTCGATACTCGACATGTCTATTTCGTGACATATTTAGAAGGCTATGGTATTTGCATGCAGAGAAGATGTTTTCAAGTAAAGATGAGATAGTACAAGCAAATTTACAATATTAAATTGAAACTGAACACTAAAGATATATGAGATTTACATGATAATATCCTAGAGAATTATGGTGCATCAAATTAATTTCATCATAACGTTTTAACGCAATATAATGGTTAAACTTTAAAACAGTTCTGAGATTTTTCACACGAACGTTAATCTTAACATCATAAAATGTAGTGAGAATATTGTGAAATTCATGTTAACAAGCGAATTATTTTTCGCTAAAAATGAACGTAATTTGTAAAACAATTATTATCTAATGTCATTACAACTCGTGGTAATTACCTAAATGTTAACGATAAAGTTCCTTATATTGCTATCTGAATGTGTCCGACAACCAAAGAATAAACTAGAAACTTAGTTTTGGTATTTAAGTGTTTAAGGTCACAGCTAGACTACAGAGGATTTCATTACAAAGGAACTCATTGAACTTAAAAGCACAAATAGGTCTTTTTCTTTTTAGAATGTCTAGAATATAATGCAACAGACAACTTGATTCCTAATTAATAAGCAAATAGCTTAAGTTTTATTATAGTTTTTAATTAGAATTAAGTAATTTAATTTTGTTTTTATAACTATAAAGTTATGATCATGTAACGTTCTAATGTTCTAACTGCAAAGCTTAGGGTGGTTGGTGACAGGCGTCATTTGTAGTAAAGGTACTCGAAGCGAGCGCGACTCGCTCATGAATATTTAAAGACTCATCAATGTTCCCGTTCAAGATATCGGATTTTCCGCTCGAACAGTGATATTAGGGCTCAGTACTTACGTACTTTGTATGTATCTGGAATTGACTTGATTGGTATGAAACGTTGAACGCCGTCTAACCCTGTAGTGATAATATCGCATCGAATCCATCAGTTATTCCATTTTTAAAATGTAGTCATTTAATCGTCGAAACTTTTAAAAATGGAATTACAATTCTAGCGAATTGCTACATGCAGAACGACACAAGAATTGATAAATGAAACCTATGTTACTCAAGGGCATTAAAGTTTATTAATGGTGAAAGAATTTTAAATTAGCCCTGCTCTTTTAAATGTATTAATGACGCACACAAATACAAATCTTTATAACATCAATATAGAGTATTCAATGGGAATTCCGTTGACACCTTCATGAGAGAGTTTTATTGTCATAAAGGAGTCAACAGAAACTTTTATTGTCATTCTTCTGATTCTCTTTGAAAAAAAAACTATTACTAACTAAAAGAAACTAAGCTAAGAGTTGTTTTTCGTAAAGCGTATATTACTTCGCAGCTTAAGAATATAAAGCAAAGCTCATCTGTTCAAGTTCGCGGTAAGTTTAAAAGGATCTTCACCCCTTTAGGCTTATACATAATTTAAGTTGAGTATCGATCTTCGTTCAATAACGATGAATGTCGTTTTACTTTAAATAATGAATATTTACTTAAATTACAAAACTTTGAGATTCGTTAACTTTGTTTCAGAAGGGTCTTGGGATATCATGTTCCATTAAGTTGAAGGTGACAAAAGCTTCGTTACAGATTTTAATATGAAAGTTATCCTCTTGCAACGAATATTGGTAAAAATTAATGTTTCTCTGCTCTGTGCATTTACAATGTCAATTATCAAATTTTCAAAGACATTGTATTACCGCAATTTTAAACGATTTAAATACGTTTATAAAATAAAAAAAAACAATCTTTTGATGAATGTTTTTTATTTCAATTTTCATATAAATCATGTTGTCCAGTATGTTAATTCGGTCTTTCGAGTTAACTTAAGCACTAAATGATAAAATAATTTTAAAACCACGTAATTTTAATGATAAGCACTTATTACAGACTAAACTGGCAAATTTAAATACACGATAATTATAATGTATACAAATATTGCAAAATTTGCGTAGTTCTGTTATTAACTAGAACATAGGACAATATAGGTTTAGGTTTATTGTTAAGGACATTAATTTCCTACCCATGGGTGAAATTATTCGACGTTCACTATTAGGTCGAAAACTTGTTAAAGCAATACACGTATAATGTGAATTATAGATCTTATAAAAGTTGCTGTAGTCTATTTGAAGCATAGTGGGAAGCGAATTAAATTCTTTAACCATCGCTACTGTTAATACGATTAATTATAAATTCAAAAGATAATTGGTGGCTGAGTAATTGAACGGCTAATTTCGGAATTCCAACGAACGCTCCACTTGTATGAATTTACTGGGCTTTCAAATTCGCACTGTTAACCCGTTTAACGTAAACAAGCGAGTAGGTAGTGAAGATAATTAGATTATCTATTGGAGATGAAAGCCCACGCAGCCGGTTTTAATGGAATATCAAATAGAAACGTGAATAACCTTCAGTTTCATGAAACTATTAATACCTACAAATTTAGACACATAGGTAATGATGATATTTAGCGATTCTCCACTTGCCTCTATTAAAAAAAATATTAAAATACAAATTCTTAAAAGAAAACATGTTACTTTTTTTAAAAACTGTGTTTATTTTTAACATCGTATTAGAAATCTAAAAATCATCAGTATTTAATCTATTTTACTCACTGATAAGCTTTTTAATGGTTAATTATTTTTTGGGAATTTTTGGATTCACACCAAACAAGGGCAGTAGATCCAATGAAATCAAATAATAAAAGTATTTGATTAGTAACATTTAAATCAAGCCGTAGTTACTATGAACTATTCAAGTTGTACTTACGTACAGATTTCATGCAAATTTACACAATAAAAAGCTTTTGTAAGATGTCCCCTGTTCTAACAACACTTTGTATTGGAAAGTATTGTTACTTTATTAAAAACTTTACGAAGTTCTCAGACAATGACTTGAAATTCAGTCTAGAATGCAATTAAGCGCTAACTTGAAACTTCTACAAGAGAGACAAAGAACTAAGTACAGTTTAAACTTTGACATGATACTATTCCAATAACTTGGTTGTGATAGAAATAACTTTGATAATACGTTGATATCTTACACGTCTGTGTTATAATAATACATTGATGTAAAATATTGCTCATTTCAAATCGTCATATTAGAATTCTTCTATTGTAGATTGGATCACAACTGTAGGTTTGCCTTATAAGAAATACTTAAACCCAAAACATTTGTATAGTGAAAACAAGCGATTAAGCACCCACATGATGTCGCAAAAAATCGTATTTAGTGCTTCCATTAAAATATCTACAACAAGTAAAATATTAAATTGTAACTAAATCATAAAACAGTGAGAGGTTCGCCAGCAAAGCAAACTAAATAAACTAACCCTCAAGATTGACCTCTAAACGGTCCAAAACTAGTTAGTACCGTCGCCAGAAAATTAATAATTTCTCCCTCGTTAAACAGATATCAATATTACATTCTTTTGCAAGTAAATCGACAGAAAAATGACTGTAAAACGGAGTTATGTCAACGAATATGTTATACTTTCGAGTACTGACAAAATAGCTTAACGTTCAATAAAATGATTTTAACCGTTCGTTGGCCGAGCCAGTGCTGTACCAGATAACGAGCATATGATTAATATTGAAAAGCAACAGCTTTGTGCTGACGGTGATTAACGACAGCATACAATGGATTGCCGGCGTTGCTTTATGTGGCGGATATTACTGGTGTGTTTTGCGCCCAAATCACTATTCCGATAAAGAATGTTGCCACCCAGTATTTGATATTCGTCATTTTAAAATTTTTGTATCATCGAACTGTTATTATAAATGCGAACGTTTACAGGCATGGATGGATGTTTGTTAGAGTTTATAGCCTAAACTGATGAAAGATTCTAGATGAAATGGCATATGTAGAACATAATCTAAAAGAACACATGCTACTTACTTATTTTTTTTCTTTAATTCCACGTCCACGGAATCGCGTGCGAAAGCTAGCAATGTATGTGAAGGAAATTGTTCTTACTCTTTGGTTAAAGTAATCTCTTGTTATAACTTTTTAAATCGCACAATGTATTCATTTTGCAGTGCAAGTCAAGCCGGAGTGTCGTTAAGGCGAGGTATATTCGAGAGGCAATATAGTGGGATTCACCGGTGTTTACTCACCTGTAATATTGCATATTTACCCGCATATGCAAAGTTGCGAGTATTTGCACAAGACGACCGTAAATACTCCGAACAGATTTAAGTGGTATTTGAGCTTTTATTTTAACGAATATGAAATTTATAAATTTTTTTAATATGAATTCTTGTAACTCTTTCTCATTTATTTCGAAACGTTAGTATGATTAAATATTCATATTCAGAAAATTCTAAATCCGTTTCAAGTAATTGATTTTATTATTCAGTAATGTTTAAAAGGATTGTTGCTGTTGTAGCTAAATTGGTATTGGTAGCGGTAGCTCTAATATCCATAGCTTTTTGTTTATTTAAAATAAGTCCTATCCTATCATGTACAATACCAATAATCGTTTTATTTATCCATTAAAAATGTCATTGAATATTTGAGAGTTGAAAAAAATATTTGACACGTAGCAAAAACATTTTCCTTTGAACATATTGCGTTGGCGACCGATTCAGAGATAACGATAACGTGCCTCTGATAAATGTAGGAGAGCAATACTGCATTGGCGGTGATTAACGACAAGCAATGTATCGAATACGACAGCTTTAATTGACGCCAAATTTTATTATTATACCAGTCACCAACATTATAATAATCAGAGCACGATATTTCATATTAACTGAACTGACAAAGCAATTTTGGTTCACATTATCCATACTAAGTATAGCTTTTACAAACAAGCAACGGATAGCCT
The DNA here is from genome assembly GCF_000836215.1 of Papilio polytes. Classification (NCBI taxonomy): domain Eukaryota; kingdom Metazoa; phylum Arthropoda; class Insecta; order Lepidoptera; family Papilionidae; genus Papilio; species Papilio polytes. The sequence continues at coordinate 7,306,984 of NW_013525157.1, forward strand.
AATGTTATATATAATTTTGTATTCGATTCACGTAAAAACTACTGGGCCGATTTTAAAAATTCTTTTACCGTTAGAAAGGTAACTTATGTGTGAGTAACATAGGCTCTATTTTTTAATATCACGCGGACGAAATCGCGAGCAACAACTAGTATTAAATAAAGAAACGACGGATTGTCTTTCTAGAAATATGTAAGTACCCTTCTTGAAGGATCTTAATTATATTGATTAACTTTAAAATGCTAAAGTGAAGTATCAGGTGTCCCATGTTTTATTATAAATGCTCTTCCTTAATACTCTTCCATGAAAGCTTGTGTTTAACGATCTTAATATTGTCTCCTCATCTTCTAGATGACTTTGAGTTCTTGGACATTTTTGTTGAGTTTATCTTTAGTTAAATTTATTTAAAGATTCTTGACTTTATCCATTACTTTTATTAAAAATGATGACGCTTTGATCGACTTTGAATTACGTTTATAAACACTATAATATAACATTTTTAATTTGACGTATTCTTTATCTTTACTAATATAAGAGGAAAGAATTGTATATCTGGATTTTTTTTATATTTGATTCACGTAAAAACTGCTGGGCCGATTTTAAAAATTCTTTCACCGTTACAATGGTTGTTTATCTGTGAGTAACATAGACGAAGTTTTTCATTATTTTTTAATTTCACGCGGACGAAGTCGCGGGCAACAGCTAGTAATTTAATTAATACTACAAAAGCAACTTTGACTATAAAATATTGTTTTAATAGTAAATTACCAGATAATAAGATAATTAGCAATGAGGTTAATTTTAATAGTCAACATGACGAGGACGCTTAATAACTCGCAATTGTCCGAACTATGAGATAAAATTTTAATTTATATCATAAAATTCATATTTATTAACAAATTCGTAATATTGTTAATGAGTTTAATTAAAATTGAATACTTGTATTATGTTAAAGGTTTTTCGGTAAAGTCATCATCAACTTGCCCTTATCCCTTATGGACGGTCGGCACAGAATGTGCTGCTCTTCCATACATCTCTGTCAGCCGTCATATCTGAATCCACTCCTTTCTTAATCATATCCTCTTTCACACAATCCATCCATATTTTTTTCGGTCTTCCTCTTCCTTCGTAGCCATCCATATTCATTCTTAACACACATTTTGCTTCTCAACTTCGGTAAAGTATTTTTACTTAAATATTTGACTATCGTCTCAAGTGTTTAAAATTGTTAAAGAAGCTTGTCGATTCAATGGGCATTATTAATGCTTTAAAAGGTCTCGACCAAGTCATTCAGTATTTAATTGATCTTAAAATGTTCTAATTGCCTAAATAAATTTTAATGGCACTTGTAAAAATTTGTAACGATTTAATCAAAAGTTAATGGAATGTTTCGAGTGTTGTTTTTTTATGTTGAGATTTTTAATAGAATAAACTTTACTAATTAACGCTTCCTAAAAATAGAACGTATTTTTATTTTTAATTTAATCTTACTAATATTATAAATGCGAAAGTTTAGATGGATGGATGTTTGTTAGCGTTTGTAGCCTAAACGGCTGAACGGATCTCCATGAAATTTGGCACAGGTTTAGAGCATAGTCTGGAAGAACACATGGGGTACTTTTTTTATCTCGGGAATAGTTACGGTTCCTGTGATTTCATTAATTTAGTTTTTTAATGTTTACTGGATCATTCTGCAACGGTTCAACATATCCTTTTGAAATTTGGCACAGATATAAAACAAAGTCTGGAGTACACGTGGGATGAGGTTCATCCCAGAGAAATGTCCGGTTCCCGAGGGATACGTAGCTTTTTGTTATTTATATAGTTGTATGTTTTCTAATACCACGCAGACGAAGTCGCGGGCAACAGCTCGTTAAGAATATAGTTAATGAAAATGCGATGACACATCGTTAAACTTATCTGTTTGGAATGCTGGAGAATAAAAAAAAGTATGGTCACTTAACAAACCGTATTCTCTATAGCTTGCGCATTCTGAAAGAAAAACGTAAATAACCACCACACATTTTTTTCATAGTTCTAATTGAAAGCAAGCATTCATACTATTTGAATAGAACTGAACAATCAGTTTTTCTTACAACGTACATAATAAAACTCATATTCACTGCGGCAACAGTAACATTCAGATGCCGTGGTCTACGAAGCCCTCCATTGAAGGGCTCTACAGCTTGCACCGGCACGGCAGCCTCGAGCATCGCCTGTAAAAATCTGTAGATTTAATTGGATTGCCTTTTATTAGCGTAATAAAATTGGATTTACTCAGTCGAGACTGGACTCGTTTCGTTCTGTTTCGTTATTCCCGAATGGCATAGCGGAATTGATAAATGCATACATAGTTTCAACTTTAACATTTCTATTTTTTTTAAAGCGTACATCGGTGGCTATGGAAAGGTTTTTATTTTGATACTGTAGTACTAAAGAATTACAATTAAATGAAAGTATGAGGAAAACAATAAATGGAACCAAGGTAAAATTAGGGAAATTAAGATCGTTTCTTTAACTAACCAAAGTTCTATCACGGTAGGGGAAAAGAAAATCAGTTTCTTAAGTTGTTTCATGCTTGGAACATACCCCAGTTTACCTCATTTAGTTCATTGACCTTTTGACGTGTGTATAACAAAGCTAAATAGATACAAATCACAAATGAATGATATATTCTATTTTACGTATGCGGACGACAAAGAGCAATATAAAAGAGCAGATAAAATCAACGAAGCGGTGCCCCGCGCTGGAAACGAATATGTTCCATGGTTATACTACGACTGTCTATTTGGTGGAAAAAATATAATTGGATTGTTCCTGACGAGATAAATTGGAGGCTTGACGTACTGCTGCGTTCGGATCAGACGTTTTTTTTTATAATACACAAGTTTATCTCAATTGGGAAATATTAAAATCTTTTAGTAACTTCTGAACTTTATTATAAATCTTCCTTATAAAAAAGGCGAAGAAAGTTCACTAGCAAATGAAAATTTGTTTTTTATTTTAATAAAAATATTGGTAGATTTTTTGATAATTCACTAATATTTCATTTAACCACTCCAACTAAGCTGTAAGATTTTGCTAGGATATAGCACGGCAATAGTCAAATAGATTCGAACCCTCGACCGCAAGATCGGCAGTCCGTACCCCAAACCATTAGGCTATTGGCGCTTGAGTAATGTATTGAGTAAGTTGTACTTAATTTGATAACGGGTACGATAAATTGTGTTAATAATACTTCGCATTATGAAATTAACTTCTGTCAATAATCATATACTAATAAACTATAAAATTTATTTTATAATAGCTTTCGCCCGCGACTACGTCCGCGTAGAATTAAAAAAACAAAAACAAAAGTGAGTAGCCAACGTGTTCTTCCAGACTATCCTCTTCACCTATGCGAAATTTCATCGAGTTCCGTTTACCCGATTGAGCTACAAAGTCTAACAAACATCTATCCATCCATCCATCTAAACTTTCTCATTAATAATATTGGTAATTTCTTTAAATTAACAAAGGGTAGATATTATTGTACCAATATATACCATAGTTAATTTATTCCACCAACGTTGGTTTCTGTAACGTCAGGTAATTTTGTTAAATTTTCTATGCACGTTTCCTTTGAGAATTGCTCACATTAGTAGCAATAGAGCGGAACTTCCATTAAACGTGTTTAATATTAGTTAGAATACTACAATAATATGAAAATGAGGATAGTTCACCGTTAAGTAGCAACCCGTAAGGATATAGGAACGCGTCGCTCGGGACGTATAATGCAGGCCACACACGCTAATTTTTGCATAACGGTTTTAACCTTACAGGCTTGGCTGTGTTTAATAGTACACGACTGTAGAATTTGCCTGTAGGTTACAAGGTGAAAACCTATCGTGTGTGGCCTGCATAAGTGTTCGCTGTACAATCTCAGTGTGCGACGCCGCGCTTGAACTTTAAATTGGCACATACTTCATAGTACACTGCAACTTCGACTAATCTGCACTTATTTACGATATTTGTACGTTATATAGTGCTTATATAAGTAAAGTCGGTCGTAAATTAGCTTACTATATATTGGGAGGGTTAATTCTGGATCAAAGTACGGTAAATTTGTACTCAAAGGACAACTCTTCCATATATAGATAATCTTATCAATGCTTAGTAATTAATTAGACTACTTTGTGGTGTAAGATGTCAACAATCATAGCATATTTTTGAATAATTCATTTTTTAAAAAAAATCCCTACACGTACGATGCTTTAGGCTACATACTTTTACGCTATTAAACTTTGTGGGTAAATAAATTGGAAAAATCCCACACTTTTGTAAGGGACCATAAACTACAAGCTGCTAATATCAAGGAAGCGATTGTCATTTGTGCATTTGAATATTGACATTTCATGCGAATGAAGCCGCTCTGCAACAGCTAGTCACAAATATATGCAAAAAAGTCTACTATTAAGTAGAAAATAAATTAATGAGAAAATTAGTTAATATTATTAATATTTATTCCAAGTAACTACTTGATATTTACTTGGTTATGTCCATCTTCAAACATAGGTATTGCGATTTAATTAAATTAAGTCATGAATAATTAAAAATAGTTTACATCTATGAAGCAACATTACGATACATTTATGTTTATGGTTAAAGCAAGGATTAGAGTAAAATATATCATACTCAATGTTATTAGAGGTTAATATAAGAGTGTGCGTACACCTAAAACTAAACTTTCGTATAACTATTTAGTCGCGAATTGATTCCTCTTATATGGAGGTGCGCACAATACTTGATTTTTAGTAATAGTTGCAATAGTTGGATTAGATGTTATCGCTATCGCAGAACAATTGTGCGATAGTTTAGTCAAAGTTGCGCTTGTTCTAATTCTTCATTAACGTTGTTTAATTAGTTCAAAGATTATGTTATTAAGGCGAAACAAAGAAAAATAGAAAAATAAAATGTAGTGGCCATATTTCAAGGGAACCACGAGATAGTGTTTTTTCTACGGTAGTCTGAGGAATATTATCTTAGGGGCGCTACAAGATTAATGATAATGGGTTCACAAGGTACGAGGTGACTGCCGTCGCCGACCGCGAAACGAAAATATTAATTCTGACTCAGATAAATTAACTTGCGACTGAATTTTGTTCACATTTTTAATATTAAACATCGACAAAAACTTTCACAAAGGACACCAAATTATTGTCTAAAAAAGCTGACATTATTATTGCAAAACATAGTAAAGGCAATTAATTTATTTTAAACATATCTTTATACACACTATAGGTATGTAGAACCATGTACATCCTTGCGTCAAGTAACTAAAAGTTACACCAAACATTTTTAACAACTACGAACATTTTGGAAAAGAATGGACAAATCTATATTGCATTAAAAAGACTCGTTTAAAGAAATGACAGAAAAACTTAAAATTTACTCTTAGCAAAGAAAGATATAAATAAACTAATTAAAGTATTCTATTGCGGAATTGATTCGCTATACCTAAGGCGGAAAACAAGATTCAAGTGAAAGAAAGAAGGCGAGGACTTGGCGAGGTTAACAGGATGCGACTAGAGTGGCGAGGACTCGCTAAGTACGTAAATGGTCAGAACAGGTCCGAGTGAATGCATACCTAATCATTGGGTCATGTCACGAACGAATGATTTTGCACTATGATTGTGACAGGTTAATGGAGATTTACTCTATAAAAGAACACCTTCGGAACTTATTCAATAGGTTTAAGGCTGAGAATGCGTACTGCACAAAAAAACTTGAGATAAACGTACAATTCATTTCATTTTTATTACTTGCAAATAAAAATTAAAAATAATATGCTTAGAAGTATGTTACTAATTTCTATCTTGTAATGGTTTCTATTAGTAATAGTATTTTGCACGAAGGTTTCTATAAAAACATTGCATTCGGTTGAATATTTAATTAATTTGAAGTTAATACACATGACAGAAACGGTAGAATTATGTGGTATAGTTAGTTATTTGAGTAAATTTAGTAACTGGAGTACGCAAAAACTAAATTGCACACGAAAGTGGGATGTGCACACGTTCTAAAGATTCGCACTCTCTAAATACTAAAGCGAACATTTTGCCACGCTTTTATGTTGCTCGGACGTTTACGTGGGCTAGTGTTAAAATAAATATTATTATGAGTGGACAGAATCATAATAATGATAAACAAAAGGAATGTTTAGCTTTACTTGACCTAAGTAGGCACTGAATTTCATTATACCATTGCCTTTTTCAACTAAGTAAATGCTCTAAAAATCAAAAAAATAACGTCCGAAGTATAATTAATATATGAAATTTCGTTTAAGCTAACGAAGGAAAATTTTCCAACTTAATTATGTAGATGAGAGCAGCAATTTCAATTGCATTAGCTAATGCACGTAAAATATGCATATACGAGCCCAGCTCACGTCAGGGACTTGGGCTAATCTGACGGAGTTCAATTTTGCAAAAAGTTTCCTCAAAGAAGCTGATTGCAAAAATACATGTTGAAAACTGCGGTGATTCCTAACAGCCGGTAGAGGGCTCTATCGATATTTGCTGAGAGCCTCGTTAGGACATTGACTTGTCTGAAATTTTAAAAGCAAAATCTGATTGCATTTTTATGAAAGGGTCGTTTGAAGATGTGCTCTAAGTACATATTTTTAATATACCCAGTTAAGGGTTGCAAAATAATGATATTATATGTCTTCCACTTCATTATAAATAAAGTTTTAATTCCAGATACTTTATTATATAAACAGTAAAGTCTCTAAAAGTGTCCAATTAAATTTTTAAATCGTCGCTAATGTAACAGTTTTTAGAATCCCACCATTAAAAATATTTTGAACTTTTCGAATACTAACGAGCATTTAAAATTCGGCACTACATTTATAGCTCATAAAAATATTGCCATAAAGATAACGGTTTCACTTATAAATGTAGTCAGGAGATTAAATAGAAGTGTGTAAATGTAAAAAAGTGCAGAAGCAAAGCGGGAAGCGCGCTCATTCAAAACGTTTCCGCTCACTAATGAGGGAAAGGGGAGTGAAAATTTTACCTTTTTAAAGGAAAACCTCACTACACCTATCTCTTCTGTTAAAGTGTACCATATTTTACAACACAACTAAATAAAATATGGAAACTTAATGAGCGTCTGTCTGGTTGTTTCATTTACTTAGAAAATATAACTTAAAATGAATCTTTGCAACACGTACAATGCAGTCAGTTATTTTTTGTTACTATTATACTAGCTTTGGACTACAACTACGTCCGCGTTGAATTAGTAAGAAATAAAAGTAAGTAGCCTCTATGTTCTTTCAGGCTATCTACATCTGCATATATATATTTCATCGAGATCCTTTTAGCAGTTTCAGATACAAACTCTAACAAACTTCCATCCATCTAAACTTTCGCATTCATGATATAAGGAAAGACTGAGATTTTCTTTAACCATAAAAAATAGAGGATAGTCTGGAAGAACACATGGGCTAATCACTTTTGTTTTTGATTAATTTCACGCGGACTCCGTCGCGGACGAAATCCTGTCAATATTATAAAAAGCAAACATCATGTTTGAACAGTTTAAACCATATTGGGATCGCTTAGCACGTTTTGTTTCAATATTTCCCAATTTGATACGGCATTACGTTTCAGAGACAATGGAGGCGTTCGACAGTGACACTGGAAGGGCTAAATTTCGTTAAAATAAAAGCTTAGAGTGAACGTAAGATATAGCGTGTACGTGGTCGCCGTGAGATCCCGGAGCACCTACAATGGAGAATTGGAAAAAGCTTTTATAATCCGGCGCGTGACGCACATACGAATACGTTTCTGCCATCGCCCACCAATCGCCCACGCTCCACGGTCGTAATTCTGCCCCCGAATGTATTGTGACGTGATGAAAGTTTGTATCAGCGCCATCTATTTTCTGATCAATGTTAGTTATTGACAATCGTTTATATAAAACTAAATGATAGAAATTAAAATAACACTCTCTTTTATACATCGTCAGTGTTGGTAAGTTTCAATATGTGGGGATGCACTAATCAAAGACTAAGTTAAAATAAACCAAAGTCAAAAACATATTGTATAGCGATAATGTAGTAAATAGAAATAATATGTGTAAAATGTGTTATTATTTTACACATATTGTAAGTTGGAACACGTACAAAATTATCACAATTAGATTTGAGTGCACAAAATTCGTTGGCCGATACGATTTGTTAACACAATTGCCGCGCGGGGGCGCTAATGTGCGGCCGTTGCCATCGACGCGTCTGCTAATGTTATTTGTATAATTATCAACCTAATAGCGGCTTTATATTATATCAATGAAATTTAATTGAATTTTCCCTTCTAAAATTATTCCCGCAAACTATTTATTTATGTTAATTCATCGCTGCAACTATCTATGCTTAGTATAAATACTATTTGCGTTTAGGAAACAAAAGTATACCAAAACTATATAAGTTAATATTGATATTTCCCATAACCTTAAAGTTTTGTAGTCAATAACTATTAGTGATACAATAATAGAGTGTTTAAGTTTCGCATCGACGATAAACGGTTTTTCGCAACGTATCATTACGGTTGAAACGTGATAGGGTTGAACCCTTAGCCTTGAACTGGCAGCAATTGTTACGGTAAACTATCGATATTTCACGCAAATTTAAATTGTTATAAGTAACAGACAACTTTAAACTTATATCAGTAAATTTAATTTTAGAGAAGTCACTTATAAAGCTGATTTAACATTGAAAATAAATTCATTTCAAATTGTTTTAACATGTTTTTTTCTCTCTTTGAAATATATTTTGTCAAAAAATAAAGTCAAAGAAAAAAGCAACAACAAAAAAAAAAACATAACTGTGCAAAGCTTAGATAATCCCATAAATTAAATTAACTACGTTGGATTTATTGCAGTCTTGATTATGAAATTAACATATAAAGGAGTTATCTATGTAAATCTTACAAATGTTATTCGAATAAAAAAAAATGATGTCACAGAAGCACAAATAAAGCAATAAAGTTGTTCACACAAATAATAATAACCGTTACAACGCCGAGGGCCAACAATAGGACGCCGCCTGGTTTGTCCCTGTCCGTACAAATCCGTAAAAAATAAAACAGTGCTTAGACCCTTTTTCCACTGGCACAACAGCAGTCATACTACACTTGACCTCTATTTTTCTTGCAGTTTGGCTTTAATTCTATTGGCATAGCTACGACCAATACTTATTACGTTATTCTACCTACCTTCGTAATTATTTAAACTTTATTTGGTCAAGTATTTTTTTAGTGTCCGTCAATTTTTGGCTATCATCGCGGTTAGTTGCTTGGTGAAAAAAGGGTGTTATGGTTGCCCCCGGCGGTACGACTTTCCGCCTCGCACATTAGTGCTCCCGAAAATGTCCATTCTTATTCAAATATTTCCGGCAATTTGTTTGTTCTATCGTTCGGGGTCGAAAAGAAAACAGGTATTTATGTCACGGGTAATGTTAGCGGAAACAATCTATTTGTTTCAAACTCTATGAAAAATAACTGTAATAAAATATGAAGATGAAAACAACCCTGGCAATAACGCTTTTAGCTACAGACTAGTAAGAGATTACGAGTAGGTAAAGAACGAAGAAAGGAATGGAGATGTTAATAGGATTTTTTTGCGTACTTAATACATGAAATATATACTACGCCGTATTCTGAGATACTATTTTAATTAATATGTACATTTGCTTTCTTCTGCTTTACATAAAAAATTGTGACGCATATATCGTTACAAATTAAAATAAGTAGAAAACAAAAATAATTATCATTTGGTTTATGAACTTGTACCAACAGATTTGAATAAAAATATTCGTAGAAAACTAAGCTGGCGAAAATATTATATAAATTGGTCTTAATAATTATGTATCTTTAACAGTGGTAGTGCCCGCTTTAACATCTTAGCACGAATGGGCCGGCACGCCCGGTGTAATACCACGACCACACAGAAAACAGGCGTGAAATGGAAGCAATTCCGTGTTTCGTCTGATGAGTGTGGTGCCGGAGGCCTAATTAAAGTCCCTTTCTCTTTACCACCCTTTTCTTATAAGGAGAGAATGGGAATGGGAAGTGGATTTGACGGAGGAGGAGATGCATAGGAAGGGGAAATATCCTCTTTATGAGCGTCTCCTCCTCTGTCGGATAAGGGTTGGCAACGCATCTGCAATTGCGGATGTCTATGGGCAGCGGTCGCTTCGCCATTTTGGCGGATTCAGGTGGCCGCTTGCTCGTTTGCCACCTTATATTATAAAAAAAAATCTCTTATTATTATTCGAACTAAGTTTCTCCCATATTCGAATAAGCATTCCAAACATTTCTAGAAGTAAACGCTTCTTACGGAGGAAGTTCCTTGCCAAAAAACTTGTGGCGTATATTAATGCATTCAGACTGAATTAGTTCCGCCCAAATGATTCTTTTGTTCGGTACTTCTGCTTTCGAAAGTAAATGCAGCGGTAAATTCTATACTAGTCTAGTTGTTTACGATCTCACGTTTTGTTAACTTTGTTAAGTTATTAAATTTAATAATATTAACATTGGCAAGTTGTGCTAAGAGCTAGAGGAAATAAGTTGGATAAGTTGGCACACATTCTTTGTTTTATTTGTACTAGCAAGCCTTTTGATATGAAAATATATTTAACTAGCTGTTCCCGTGCGCATTTTCGCATGAAATTATGAAATTTTATTTTATTGTTTACATTTGTCAAATTATCAATTACAAATGTCAAAATGACATGACATGATGACAACCTTACTTCTTGATGTTGGCAGCAACTTATGGTCTCTTTCCTAGATTAGGGTTTTTATCCAAAATATTTACCCCCTAAGTTTAATTGCGTGAAAATAATTGCCTAAAGCGTGACGTAAGTGTAGGGCTTTTTATTTAAAAATAATTATTCAAAAATATGTTGTAATTGCTGACATCTTAGGCAACAAAGAAGTGTGTGTTTACGCTTTATTATAATAGTATAGATTTTCATTCGAAACACTTCTCTATAATGTTAAGTTGTGAATTAAAATGTTAATCCCAGTACAAACTAAAACAATATTATTTTTAACGTACACTGAATACCTATAGCCAATTTATAACTTCGAATTTCATATTACATTTTTCTTTTATTTTGTGCTAGGTATGTATTTCTTTATTTTCATATTTCTTTAACAAAAGGTTGGAGATCACTTAATATTATCAATTAATAAAATGTGTTTATGTTCGATAACGAATTCACAAAGCGTGCGTCCTTCGATGAGTGAAAAATATTGAAATAACAATTTGCACATACGTTGCATTCCCGTAGCGTCGAGCGAGGCGGCCACCTCTCAATAGAATGCTTTATTATCGCCCCGGCTTTTACAACACTGGATAGATGGAATTCCTTTGTAATACTGGACATTTTCCTTGCATTGCTCTTGCTATCTGTTTATTTCATTTTAATAGATTGATGAAACAATCTTGAAAACTCAAGATGTATGGTATAGAAAAATAAGGTAGTTATGGCGTAAAATTATTCTGGTTATTGAGAATTTTAATTTTCATTATTGTCATAGAAATCATTTATACTTAATATAAAGAGGAATTAATTGTATTTTTGTATTAAAATAACTAAAAAACTATTTGACCGATTTCAAAAATTATTTCACCATTACAAAGATAATTTATCTGTGAGTAAAAAGGGCTATATCTTTTATTATTATTTAATGTCTAGCGGTTGAAGTCGCAAACAACAGCTAATGAGTAATAAGGATAGAGTACGCTCAAAATCAAATTAGTGTTTCTGTTATTTTTGTATGGTTACCCAAGTTTCCTTACTTTTTTATGATATAAATATAAAAAATATAAGAGTAACGTATTAACTCTATATTGTAAGAAATCTCTCAAAATCTAATTCTTGGTTACGGTTCTCAGTGATTGTAAGTTACACGTCCTTCGTATATCGATGTAATCAGGAATTACGTAGGAGGCCTCAACAATTTGTCCAATTTACCGACAGTGTGTATCAGGTCGAAATAGTACTTAAGGTATGTTTTGTTAAAACAAACACGTAAAAATGTTGTGATTTATTTCATGCGAGATTAACAACAGTTTAACATGGTTATAGAATCTTACTAATATTATAAATGCGAAAGTTTAGATGGATTGTTTGTTAGTTGTAGCAAAAACAGCTGAATGGATCTTGATAAAATGGCATAGATGTAGAGCATAGTCTGGAAGAAAACATAGACTGCTTTTGTTTTTTTAATTCCACGTGGACGGAGTCGCGGTCGAAACTAGTAATTGCATAAAGATATCCTATAATGTAGGCGATATGTAATTTATTACGGGTACAAATTGGTGAGGCGTTAATAACACATATAAATGCGACCTATAAAGGGTCACATACTCTATCAATTTATGCTAACGACACTCGGGTCGTTTTCGAGAGGTTTCCTGTCATGACGTAATAGAAACCTATATGGCACTTACAAAATTGAGTTGTATTATATTTTTGGGTAATTTACATGGCTACATGTTAGAACCCATTTTACTTCATAAATTTTGTAGATAGCAAATGTATTCTTAGATAGCATCTTAACAATCGTTTACACATGCTATCGTAGAAGCAGGTACATTGAATATTAAGTTAGCACTGAAATTTAAGAAAATAAAAAATTAAATCTGTATGATTTTTATAATGTAAGTAATTATTTTATTCCAACAAACTTTTTGTGTCAATTTTCGTTAATGTGACTAGTACCTATTATAAATACGAAAGTTTAGATGGACGGATGGAAGTTTGTTAGAGTGTGCCTAAACGGCGAACGAATCTCGATGAAATTTGGCATAGATGTAGAGCTTAGTCTGGAAGAACACATTGGCTACTAACTTTTATTTCGTTTTTAATTCCACGCGGATGGAGTTGCGGGGCAAAAGGTAGTAATTAATTAAGCAAGAAAAAATACCAATCGAACTGAGAACCTCCTTTTTGAAGTTGGATAACATATTGTAAAGACTTTAGACTATTTTACTACCTTATAAACATACGTACAAATTCCTTTTCTAAGTGGATAATGTGTTTATTGCATTGCTTTGTTCAACTTTATTCAGTAGACGGCAGCAATATGTACAAATTGAAGATCGGTCGAATCGTAGAGTGTTCCGTAGTCGAAATGCGTCGCGTCACGTTTGGCGACGGCGATCGGAGAGTTGGTGATTCTCAAGCGTGTCTCGACTGTGAAATGGCCTTTGTGACGTCATAAAGGCATTCATCTACCTCATTCTAACCTTTAGAGGTGAATTTGAGTTTAATCATTTGAATCATTCCCACTCAGTTGTTACAATGAGAAAAACGCTAAACTTTAAGTAAAAAAAAATCAGAAACCTACGCCGTTATTATTTTCGTTTCATTTCTTATTACTTAATCTAAGTATCTACACTTATGTACATTCAATTATACCGACAGATGTGGTGAAGTTACTTTTTTTTTTATATAACAT